>NC_087216.1:26841859-26864359 GCF_015104395.2 Macrobrachium nipponense | reverse complement strand
AAGGGTAATTCAAACACTCGTCCTGCCCTCTTTGCTCGCGGATAAAATTTTAAAGAAATATAAAACAAATAAAAAAAACTTTCTGATGGGGTGTCGCTGATAAAAATGGATGACATCAAAGGGGAAGACTGTTGCGTTAAAATTATTTTCCTCTTTTCATTTTAGTCTCTTTTAGGTCATCTAAAAACTTCACTCAAGCGTGCTCGGAGAACCGCCCCTATACAAATGGGGTTCATATTTGTATTTTTCGAGGGTGGTTTTGATGAGACTACAGTGCATTTATGCATACACACACACACACACACACACACACACACATATGATTATAATCACTTTAGCACGTGATTCGTTTATAACACATATCCACAGGTGAAGAATAAGAGACAGGGTGTAGGTCCTGACCGGTTTCGGCTTTATTTTCAAACCATTGACAAAGGACTGATACATAGTATTAGAATTCACAAGTATACATACTACAGAGACAGTACTGACGAACAAACACACAACCGTTTGAGACTGCAGATCCACCCACAGGCAGGTGTCAAGGTAGGAGTGGCTTTAAAAAATCATTTGGCTAAAATTTACAATAAATTCTCAAGGGATACTGCTTAAGGTACCGACCGTAGGGGACAACAAGTCCACACCTGACAGGTGTCAGGGAGGCAGGGTTGAACATCTCATTACCACTACTGCCCCATTTACTGTATTTACAAATATAATCATCCTTTTTCCATATATCTCTGCAGCCTACCTTAAAATTTAAACAGTTTACAAATTTCTTTTGATATTAAAGGATCAAGTTTATACATTCTTTGACTGATGTTCATATTATTGTTGTAACTGTCTTTTATAAAACTAGATTCAATGATATTCCTTTCCAATGCATTATTAGAACACACCAGCTTTTTTGCCCCTTCCCAGTTAATAGCATGATTGTTCTCACTAACATATACCACTATTTCCCTGTGTGCATATCTCACACATTGTTTATGTTGTTCTATTATTTTTTCCAGTCTCGTACCTGTATTTCTTTGTCAAAGCCACGTGCAGATTACACATTTTGTATACAAAGTTGCGTAAGATTTCGAAGCTTCTGGAAGCATTGTTGCCCAAAACGTTTTGTTTCATCTCCAGTCCAGCTTCCATAAGGGAGAAGTTTTTCATTCGGGCTTAAAGACTCAAACGGTTCATATCTCTCTCTCTCTCTCTCTCTCTCTCTCTCTCTCTCTCTCTCTCTCTCTCCATTGCATAGCACTTTTGACTTTAAAGTAATGTAACAATTTTGTACTTATTGAATGGTCACTCGTAACTTGTAAATTTCAGATTTTATATTTCTTAGAGTTTATTTAGTGTTATGTAGTGTTTTTTTGTGGAATCTGAACAAACATTGTTGTTGTAACGGCACCTGGTTTTGTGAAAGTGTGAAACAAGCCTGCAGCAAAGAAAGAAATTGGTATACCAAAAAGGTAAAGTGTGTTATATTTTTATTAGTTGCAACTAATAACTAAAAGGAACAGTGGTTTGGTAAAAACTAATAACTGATGGTTACAATGTTTTGAGTGAAAAGATTTACATTTTTACACATTGCAAATTTTTGTTTTGTGTTTATTCATTTGAAGTGGTTTTTATGTTTTATGCATTTGTCCATTTTCTTGTTGAAGTGTGCCTTTTTATTTTATGTTCTGTGTGATTGAGACTTTTTAAATTGTGGTAATTTCCACATTTTTCTGCATTTTCATTTGCATTCACAATTTAATTGGCTTAGTTATTTTCATTAATTAATCATTGCACATTTAATTAAATTTAACACTTGCTAATTAATTTGCATTTACTTAGAATTCTTTTCAAGTTTTATTATTGTTTAGCACTTGTGAATTAATTTCCAAATTTCAATTATTGCCTAACACTTTTGAATTTTGATTGAATTAATTGAATTTTATGATAAATTAATTTTGATTTAATTTTACATAATTGATTCAAGAATTAATTAAATTTTACTTTGTTTTCAAGTAACAGTAATTTTCCCTGATATTGTGAATTTCACTTATAAATTTTGAGTTTAATAATAAATTTTTGTGTTTAGAATTTTTATAAGTATTTTCATTTCTAACCTGTATATTTGCATTTAATTATGATTATATTGATGTTAGGTAGGAACATAGATTGGTAATTGATCTGTTTTCCTTCAATTAACTTGAAGTGACTTAGAACCAAGGAAGTACTTAGACTTCTGAAATCAGGGAAATACTTAGACATTTAGTTGTTGTTGATTTAGTGATGCAATTTGATTAATTTAATTACTTACAAGATTACCTCACACCGGTTTTGATAAACTTAGTCTGATTTTCTGCAATACTGGTAAGTTTGTTAAGGGATCACTGTTGCCTTGGAGACTATTCAGGTCATTTAGTACCTGTGATGAGGATTCAGGTTTCTTGGGGCTTTTGTGAGCTAACAGTAAAACTGAAATGGCAAGGTGTAGTTAACCAGGATACTTGGCACTTCGTCACAATATATATATATATATATATATATATTATATATATATACATATATATCTATATATAATATATAGAATATATATATATTTCAAGAGTGTAAACACCAGCTTTAAGACTTTAAACATCATAGTTGACAGCCATTTACGTTTTGGTTCAATATACTTGCTGGCATTCTGCACAGTAAAATAGAAACGATAAACAATACCCTTCTTGAAACGATATGGAAACACAAACGATCGCAAACACATACACAAGCACACATACACACACAAACACAGGGACTTAGGCCTCGCGTGAAAATCAAGACAGCTTGTCCACCACATTTTACAAACCACCTATACAAAGAAGCCATCACGCACCGTGAGAGAGTGTCCAGCTGGCCGTGTCGCGTCTGAATACTACGTAGTCCCCAAATAGAAATAAGAAAAAAAATGCTGAACTTGGACTGTATATCTATCCTTCCGAGCCCGGAGGGAATGGCCCCTGGGTAAAAATACTGGACGGTAGAGGGGGCGATGGCGGAGGAGCCCTTTGTAAACAACTTGGATTTACCAAATACCGACGCCGTCGCTACAGACAGAGGCAGTTTGTGACACGATCAAATATTTGGTCCAGGTAATCAGCGCTGGACGTCCCGCACCAAATGGGCGGATCAGGAGAGAGAGAGAGAGAGAGAGAGAGAGAGAGAGAGAGAGGTGGGGGGGGGGGGGGGGGAGGGGGGGGGGGGGGGGGAGAGAGAGATTGCAACTCGGAAAACCAGTTGGTTTTGTCTGGGGTGATACATTTGGGAAGGTTTCGTGTTCGATTCGCTTTTCTCTTGAGGACTATAAATGGTTCATCTTTGTTCCTTTTCCGTGTTCTGTTTTCGGTAATTTAAATGAGGGAATGTGGGTCGATTTGTAAAAAGTAATATGTTATCTCATCTATTTTGAAACTCTTTGCATATTCATATCCTCATTTTATTAGCATTTTCCTCGCGGTATTTATTTTCACCATTTTGACTCTGTGGGTATAGTATACAGAGGAAAAGCAACATATTTAACAAATCTATTTACGAAAAGAAAATGTGATGTTTTCGGAGATACGTAATAAGACAGAGAATACGTGAAAGATACGAGTGAATGGTGCAAGTATATTTAAGAAGCGCTGACGTGATGTTCATGAGGCTTCAGTGTAGTTTTGTTTTTTCTACGAAACACTAAGCACCACACACACACACACACACACACACACACACACACACACACATATATATATATATATATATATATATATATATATATATATATATATATATATATATATATATATATATATATATATGAGCTAAAGAATAACTTGCACCTTGAAGATCCCCAAGTTACCTTAAATAATCCAGTTCGAAACGAAGACTCTCTCTCTCTCTCTCTCTCTCTCTCTCTCTCTCTCTCTCTCTCATTGTATATGTGTGTGAGAGAGACAGAGACAGAGACAGACAGACAGAGAAGATTGAAGACAACAATGCTGCAAATGATCCGACGACACGGATGCAATACCGGAGAGATCACGTGACAGCTGAGGATGTACCAGAAGAGTGACGAAATTGAGCCACTGAAGGACGAGGTGCAATAGATCAGAGGATGCGAGCGGGATCTTTCATTATTATTATTATTATTATTATTATTATTATTATTATTATTATTATTATTATTATATTATTATTATTATTATTTGTGTGTGCTGGAAACAGACCCTCTTTCAAAAATGTTTTAGTGAAAATATAATGGCAGAATTTACAGAATTGATTTTATACAAACACTTTCAATAAAACATATTACTATTATATATTTTTTTTTTGCTCTATCACAGTCCTCCAATTAGACTGGGTAGTATTTATAGTGTGGGGTTCCGAGTTCCATCCTGCCTCCTTAGGAGTCCATCACTTTTCTTACTATGTGCACCGTTTCTAAGATCACACTCTTCTGCATGAATCCTGGAGCTACTTCAGCCTCTAGTTTTTCTAGATTCCTTTTCAGGGATCTTGGGATCGTGCCTAGTGTTCCTATGATTATAGGTACAATTTCCACTGGCATATCCCATATCCTTCTTATTTCTATTTTCAGGTCTTGATATTTTTCCATTTTTCCCTCTCTTTCTCTTCAACTCTGGTGTCCCATGGTATTGCGGCATCAATGAGAGATACTTTCTTGATTTTTTCAATCAACGTCACGCCTGGTCTATTTGCACGTATCACCCTATCTGTTCTGATACCATAGTCCCAGAGGACTCATGTATTGTCCGTGCACTGGTTTGTTGTGCCAGTCCTCTGTTCTGTTTGTCATTCTCCTGTCTCTGTATATTTCTGGGTCTTCGTCTACTTTTATCAGTCCTTCCCATGCACTCTTGAGGTACTCGTCTTCACTGGTTTTCAGATATTGCCCCAGTGTTCTGTTCTCGATGTTGACGCAGTCCTCTATAATTAGTAGTCCTCTCCCTCCTTCCTTTCATGTTATGTATAGTCTGTTCGTATTTGCTCTTGGGTGTAGTGCTTTGTGTATCGTCATATGTTTTCTAGTTTTCTGGTCTATGCTGCGGAGTTCTGCCTTCGTCCATTATTATTATTATTATTATTATTATTATCTTATTATTATTATTATTATTATTATTATTATTATTATTATTATTATTATTTATTTAGGTAAGACCCTCTTTTATGCAAATACTGTTAAAAAGAATGGCAGAATTTAGCGAGTTGATTTATAAATTGTTTTTTTCTATTTTCCTTACAATTCGCTTCTCAGGCTCAGCGATGTTTCTGAGTAACTGGCCAATATTCATATTGGAAATTTTTTAAAAAATTATAAAATGCTGAAAGGCAATCTTTTATTAGAGCAGGATATCAGGTCCAGGTCAAGCAGGGGTCGTCGTCAGTGCCTGTATTATTCCGTAGACGTAGTTCAGTTCGGGGCCGGGGTCGCCCCACAGACTTTCTTGCGAGAAGGTCGAAACGTCACGTGATACCAGCAATACCAACTATACCAGCACCAATACCAGCCCTTAAACCAAAGACGACCCCGGCCCCGAACTGAACTACGCCTACGGAATAATACCGGCACTGACGACGACCCCTGCTTGACCTGGACCTGATATCCTGCTCTAATAAAAGATTACCTTCAGCATTTATAATATTTTGAAAATTCCCAATATGAATATTAGCCAGTTACTCAGAAACATCGCTGAGCCTGAGAAGCGAATTGTATGGAAAATAGAAGTAACAATATATAAAATCAACTCGCTTAATTCTGTCATTCTTTTTAACAGTATTATTATTATTATTATTATTATTATTATTATTATTATTATTATTATTATTATTATTATTATTATTATTATATTCAGGAGAGGGACCCCTATCCGTATGGAACAAGCCCACCACAGGGGTCACCAACTTGAAATTCAAGCTTCCAAAGAATACAGAAAAGGTAAATGTAAATACTGAAAGAAGGCGTCAGTTATAACAAAAGGAAATATAAGATAACGAATTGATAAATAAGAAGATAAAGATGTAAGTGTAAATTGTCAAAATACAAGATTTGTTGTAAGGTATTGATGCCCGCCACCTTTGCTTGAACTTGCGAGGTCCAAATTGCTCAACTTCCCCAGGGAGACAGTTCCACAGATCTAGACCAAAATCAATTAATTGGAATAATCAGTGGAGAATTCCATGTGCAAAGAAGATTTTCCCTTCCTCTCTCTCTCTCTCTCTCTCTCTCTCTCTCTCTCTCTCTCTCTCTTTAAAAAAAAGTGGTGTATTTTGTTATAACCATTCATTTGAAAATACACAGTGCAGAATTCTCTGCGCAAGGGAGACTCTCTCTCTCTCTCTCTCTCTCTCTCTCTTCTCTCTATCTCTTACAAGCAGGTGGTTTACACAGAAATCCTTACAACAACTATTACCAGGCGGTAATGGAGTTTTAACGATCACCATCTTTCCCAATCATACATTGACCTTACACAGTCTGGGAGGTCCCTCTGCTTGTCACGAAAGCAGTCATTGGCTTGGACTGAAAAGAGCAATTTGGACTGTGACTGCAACTGTTATAGCAGACGCCAGTCCATTCCCAGTCGCCGATAAGTGCGGAAGATTTCTTAAAATAGAGCTCAGTCGTTTCCTGTTTGCCACAGACTCGACATCAAAGGAGTTGCATCAGAGGGTTTCTCAAAGATCGACGAAGCCTTTTCTATCATCAAGTTTTTTCTTTGGCAATTCTGGTCTTTAGGCTCGATTATGTTACGTGAATTCTCCAAAATGTGTGTTTATTTTTTAGAAGTTTGGAATTTTTCTTGTAAGCTTTTGCTACGCGTTTGATAGATTCGAGTTTTTTTTTTTCCGGCGGGCGGGTGGGGTGGGGGCGGGGGTGGGGGTGTGTGTTTATAACTACATTTCTCTCATGCTCTCTCTGTGCGTCCTGTTCCGCTGATATGGCTGAATGATTTCCGTGGTGATGTTCGAAGGCCCTTCCTTACCCAGAAACAGAGATATTTTGAACAATTTTAGAAAAAAAAAAAATCCATCATAACAAGCGCCCGTACTCACCAATATTTCTCATACGAGCCCAGTAGTAAATCTTATTAATCTCGTACGCAACCTGTTTTGCCGTTAATGACTCAATCATAATGTTTTCTATTCAAGGAAAGTCTTTACGAGAATACAAGGACGAATGTTTCCCCTACCCAACAATACTTCGAAACTGCTCCCAAATGTCTCCCCTCCATCCCTGTCCCACCCCTTCTCAAACCCCCGCCCCGACCCACCCCCCTCCCCTACCTGACAATACTTCGAAACTGCTCCCAAACGCTTCCAGAGACGTGGCCTATGTGCCGGCTCCTCATTGATTGGGAAAACAGTGCTGTCTCTCGAGGTATGAAATGGCTTCATCCCCATTCAGGGCCTGGGCCATCACCTCCCCGTGGTTCCTGACGGCGAAGTGGGCGTATTCTGAAGCTATTCCAACGGCCCTCTTCAACTTGGAACCTTATACTAAAGAGAGACGTTGCATTCGGGCGATCGAGAGCGTCCTCCGCCGTCTTTTGTTCCTGAAATGTGGCTGAATACGTCAACGAAGTCTGGGTGGCGATTTGATATATTTGCAATAATTATTACTGTGTTGGAGGAGGTGCTGTAACTTGTTCTGGGTTACAAAGTGTTGTAGAAATTCATTTCTCGATATAATGTGGTTCGGATCCCACAATAAGCTGTAGGTCCCGTTGCTAGGTGGCCAATTGGCTCCTAGCCACGTACAAATATCTAATCCTTCGGGCCAGCCCTAAGAGAGCTGTTAATCAGCTCAGTGGTCTGGTTAAACTAAGATATACTTAACTTTTACAATGCGTTTTTTACTTGTTTACATCTGCTGCCTGTAATAATTCGACGCTTTGGCTATGTAGACAGGCTTGTTTTTGTTAAAGCTGCTCAAACCAATAAGAAAACAATATCTGAATACATTCGTAAACATAGCTTATACTTGTAGATGAAAATGAGAATAGAGATTGTTGGATGAGAAATCTCTTATTTTGTCTGAGAAAAAATAAATGACTTATTTAACTATTTCAGTGAGATAATTGATTCTCTCTTTCCCTTCTGTCCTGTCTTGGAAAATATAGTTACAACTATTTATGGTGGAAGCACTTATATTTTTCTCCCGTGCTTTTGTCGACTTCAAATCATTTTCCTTTTGTTCATTATTTTCGAAATCTCTCGCTGAAATATCCAGATTTTTTATTATATGAATATTTCACAACATAATCAAGTTGCGAGTATTGAGGGTGAAACCTTTTAGGTATAAAAATCTTTCTTAAAAAAGAAAGAATTATTTCAAAAGTCTACAGAATATCGAAAAATATTTCCGCAGCTTATAATAGCAGCATCAGCCATTATTGGAACAGGGAAAACAATAACATTCGCTAACAAGAAGAATGATAAGAAGAGGAAAACGAAGAAGAGGGAGAAGAGGAAGAAGAAGAAGCCATTTCGCGCCAAAAAAAAAAACTGTAGCGCTGAAACAAAAGAAACCCGAAACACAAAAGCACTGATGAACAAGTAATCGAACTGACAGCGCCCCAGCGCTACCTATCAGGAAGAAAATGCATACGTACAAACACACACACACACACACACACACACACATACAGACTATTCACAAGGACACACTCAAGAGCCCAACTAACACATCCTTTATAACGGCCATCCCCTCTCTCTCTCTCTCTCTCCCTGTACCTGCCCAAGCTATTCTCTATCACATTTTGAATACAATTAAAATATTCTTCATTTCAACTCTCTCTCTCTCTCTCTCTCTCTCTCTCTCTCTGCTTGTTCAAACTATTCTCTTTCACATATTCAATCGTGTCATTAGATTATTCTCCATTCAAACCTCTCTCTCTCTCTCTCTCTCTCTTTTATCGCCAGCTTTTCTATATATCGCAACCGACACCTTCACTGTTCCCAGAAGCTTGGGGAACCTGCCTCCAATTCCTCCTTTTGTGAGGAATTCCAGAGGTATTCTGGAGGATGCAAAGCACTGAAGGCTCCTCTCATTATTATCAATCTTAGAATTCGCAATATTTACAAACTGTCGTCAACACCAGTTAATTATTATGATTAAAAACAATAAGCTGGACAAAGCCCTCTATGTGGACACAAGCATAAAACTCGTTCATAGCAAATATTAGTTTATTGCTTTGTTTATTTACTTAATTAATTGCTTTGTTTATTTACTTGATGACGAACCACTCGCACCTCTTTGCTTGTGGTTTGATAACAAGGTAAATGTGGTCGCATATCTGAGATTTATTGGAAGTAAACTAACACTTGTTTACACAGTTAGTACGTAATAAAGGCTTACTCAAAAGAACAAGGCGTGATCCGACCTCCTGCTTATCCGTGGCGCATGCTAAAATCTACGGTCATATAGTGAGCTGTTTCACGAGCGAAAATCAAAATAAATACGCTATATTTCATTATAAATAATTGTTCTATACCGTTTAAAATGCATATTATTTATTTCTTTACATTTTCACATTCTAATAAATATATCATAAATATCCTACACTAAAATTCCTGTAACTAATTCAACGCGAAACACTTTTTTTCAGACCTTTCTGGGCTCTTCCATAGACCTTTCCTAACCCCCAACAAGAACAACAACAACAAAGTAGCCTGTAGGCTTACTCCCCGAATAAGTAAAAAACATGTATTTATAATAGCCACAACGACCTCTTCACTTCTCGATACCTTCACCATTTTTTTCGGATTCTCTTGTCACTTACAAAGACTTATACATGTTCGTTAACCTCATTCTGACAAATAGGGCGCCGGTTCGATTCCTGACAGGTCTTCAGAATTTCTTCATTTGTTTCTTCATTTGGATTTTTAGGCTTTGTACTTTGTAGAGACAGGTTTATCCTGTTACTACAAAGTGTGGCCGTTGCAATACATATATATATATATATATAATATATATATATATATATAGATATATATATATATATATATGTGTGTGTGTTGTGTGTGTGTGTGTGTGTGTATATATATACATATATATATATACGAAATATATGGTTGCAACGTTCAAATAGTGTATTATGGGTCTTTTATCTTCATATTATACTGCTGTATTACAGTAAAAGAGATTCATATGTATATTACATATATATATATATATATATATATATATATATATATATGCGTGTGTGTGTGTATGTATGTATGTAGTATGTATGTATGTATGTATATATAAATATATATATATATATATATTATATATATATATATATAAACACGCTTAGCAACGATATCCAACTCTTAATCCAACTCTCCTTGTATATATCCTTACATATCTGCAAATAGACTCTGGTCTAGTATCCTGTTACGAGCCAAATTGGTCTAAATCAGCCTCTTTATTCGTGCGAGGATGAATGTAATATATACATATATATCACTATTCCGTGCGTAGGATACTAGTATATCACCATTACTGGCCGCAGTGATTCCCGGGTAATGGTTGCTTTTTGTCTGAGAGAAGAAGAAGAAGAAGAAGACGAAGAAGATGAAGAAGAAGAATGATTGGTGGTCAAGAAATGTTTACGTAACGTAAACAAGCAAGCGAAAAGATTCGCACGTTTTGTAATCAGAACCTCGGGAGTTCAAACGAAGGTGCGATGCATTGTTGCCTTAAAGCAATTCTTGTTGTATTCCAATCATCCACTTTTAAATTTATTTTATTCCTTTATTAATTTGTTAACGAATTTTTCCTGTTCTAATAACTACTCTCTTCCCCCTCTGCTTTCCTAATACCATCTGTCACTTCTTCCAATTGAACATCGTTCGAAGCTTCAGTTTCAAACCAATAGCGACTGAATCATGATCACTCACTACCATTATTATCATGGTAAATAAAACCTATTATATAAAAAAAACTGCAGCTTTCAAGATTAACAATGACAAATGACCAATGACAAAAGACAGTTATTTCTTATAATATTCCCCTAAATAACGAACAATACCAGAACATAACACGCGCAAAATCACCGCTATCATCAGCGCCACCTATAATACACCCCTTCGAGTAACGATCGAGTATTGGACCTGTATGCATCCTGTATGAATCCCGTTTTGCTAACGACCTCTGATTGTCACAGACGCGTTCCGCTCGGAATATTGCCCTAGTATTGCCCTACGAAATTGGGAAAAACGAGAGAGAGAGAGAGAGAGAGAGAGAGAGAGAGAGAGAGAGAGAGAGAATGGAGCATAGTGTAATGTCATTCTTGAATTTGTGAAAGAGAAGTTTAGGCAATTGAAGACAGAGAGAGTGAGAGAGAGAGTGGTGTACCTAAGTATGTGTAAGAAAATAGTCTAGAAACGCAAAGCAGGAGGAGAGAGAGAGAGAGAGAGAGAGAGAGAGAGAGAGAGAGAGAGAGAGAGAGAGAGTGTATGCTAGTGTAAGAAAATAGTCAAGACACGTAAAGAATGAAGAGAGAGAGAGAGAGAGAATGTGGTGTGAGTACGTGTAAAAATGATGGTCGAGACCTGTTTGTCTGTATGTCTAAATCTCTCTCTCTCTCTCTCTCTCCTCTCTCTCTCTCTCTCTCTCTCTGACACACGTATTCTCTAGAATTAAAAAAACTGAAATGGCATCATAAATTTCCCATTAGCGACGCTTCATCTTCAAAAACGAGAGAGAGAATAATTAAAAACTCAACGTAAATTACAGTTGATGCATTACTGTGTCCAAGCATTCGCCACAAAGGCAATTACTGAGTTTTAAGTTCCTTCGTCTAAAATAAAAAAACAAGTAATTTCTCTTATGTCAACAAATATATTTCAACTATTTTTGGGAGCGAAGATGTGACGTCGGTATGCATGTTATTAGACCAGGGATTTAATTCCGAGCTGAAACAGATTAGCTTCCGCCCACTCGAAATACTACTACTCTCTCGCGGGCTACCCTCTCAAATTAGAGTTGGATGACTTGCAAATATTTCCTCGCCATTTGCGTGGGACTGAAATTATCTTTAAAATGCAAATTAAAAAATGCCGAAGAAATCGAGTTTTCTGTACACAGCTTTATATAATCAAGGCCACCAAAAAGAGATTTATATCTTTCGGTGGTCTCGGTATATAATGCTGTATGAGCCGCGCCCCATGAAGCTCTCGGCCGACCGTGGTGGCCTGTGTTGTTGCGTTGCCAGAATCACGATCATGGCTGACTTTAACCTTAAATCAAATCAAAACTATTGAGGCTAGAGGGCTGCGATTTGGTATGTTTGATGATTGGGTGGTAGGTGATCAACGTAACAATTTGCAGCCCTCTAGCCTCAGTAGTTTTTAAGGTCTGAGGATGGACAGAAAGAGTGCGGACGGATAAATAAATAGCCACCTCAACATTTTTCTCTTAAAGAAATCTAAAAGGGGGAAAGAAACTTTAGGTTAAATAAAAAAAAAAATATATAGCAATGAATCATTTTTCATGTGATTTTGAAAAGGAATGACTTGCACATATTTCCTGGTTATAGTCTAAGACCATGATTATTAAAATAAAAATGAAAAAAAAAATTAAAGAACCTTCAGGTCAAAATGGGATTGTGTAGAGTAACGTAATATTCTTCTTCTTGCGATTATGAACAGGAAAATGAGGGATTTAATGATGAAATTCTGCATAATGAAAAACTCGACTTTGTATAATTGCCTGAAGGAAAAGCGTTCGAACCCCACGAATAAGCTTTGGAATACCGCGAATAAGTTTTCGAAACTCCACTAATAATCGAAACCCCATGAATAAGTTTTCGAACCCCACGAATAATAAGTTTTCGAAACCCCATGAATAAGTTTTCGAAACTGATGAATAATTTCTCGAAACCCCCCGAATACGTTTTGTAAAAACCCCATGAATAATTTTTCGGAAACCCCACGAATAAGTTTTCGAAACCCCACATATCATCGAAACCACAAACATAAGTTTTCGAAACCCCACGGATAATTTTTCGAAACCCCACGAATACATTTCGAAGCCCCGTGAAAAACCTCACAAATAATCGAAACCCCATGAATAAGTTTTCGAAACCCCACAAATAATTGAAACCCCACGAATAAGTTTTCGAAACCCCACAAATGATCGAAACCCAATGAATAAGTTTTCGAAACCCCAAGAACAATTTCTCGAAACCACACGAATAAGTTTCCGGAACCCCACGAATACGTTTTCGAAACCCCACGAAAGATCCAGAATATGACGAAGACTTAAAAGACAGGACGTTCGTTAAGTAGTGATTGAACGATTGGGTCGTCCCTGGGGAATGGTGTTGGGGGTTGTGGGGGGGGAGGGGGGGGGGGGGGGGGGTGGAGTGGTTGATATCCGTGGGGTAGAGCTCAAGAACATTTAATCAAGAGTTCCCAGGGGAACTTTTCTAATGAGGCATTGGCAAACAGACAGACGTAGAGAGAGAGAGAGAGAGAGAGAGAGAGAGAGAGAGAGAGAGAGAGAGAGAGAGAGAGAGAGGGGATATTACTCATTAATATCTTAATCTTGTTCCGTTGAATATTATTCCTAAATATTGTGAATAATTGCCAATAGAGCTTTTTTCTAATTACCATGGTATTATTATATTAGAGAGAGAGCGAGAGAGAGAGAGAGAGAGAGAGAGAGAGAGAGAGACAGACAGACAGAGGATATTACTCATTAATATTCTAATCTTTTCTTGTTGAATATTACTGGATTTTATCGCAAATAATGCTTAAATTATTATTTTAATTATCTTGGAATTACTGTGTCAAATAAAGAGAGAGAGAGAGAGAGAGAGAGAGAGAGAGAGAGAGAGAGAGAGAGAGATAATTACTCCTTCTGATGTATATCACTTGCTCTAATTGCAAAGGATTGTTATTATATGATCTGTCTAATTATATCAAGGTATTGTTGCATTACAGATTTATTACTCACTCCAGGTCGCTATATCAATCTCAGTCTATCTTCGACGTAATCAGAGCTATTTGTTGCAGTGTTGACGCTATCTTTCTTTACTTTGTAGAGTGAAGATGAGATTTTTATATAAATAAAGGTGATGTCACGGAGGAAAATGAAAATACGAGAATTGTCAAGATCTTTCGGTCTACACGACGCTTTACTTACGCCTCAAGTAAAGGGTCGTGTAGACCAAAAGATCTCGCCGATTCTCGTCTTTTCATTTTCCTCCATGGCATCACTTCTATTTATTCATAGCATCACGTTTTATATATTTCGTGATCAAGTTATTCATGATATTTATATACATCATATGCTTCACAAATAAGTAGGTTTGGTTTTAACATTTCGAGATGGTTCGATCGTGTAGAGAGACGAGAAGGAATATGAGTGAAATAGAACATATGATTCGAATTCTTATCAGAAAGGAGATAGAGACAGAATATCCTCAACATAAGGGCAGAATAGCTCCTTTACTTGTAAAATCAAGTGTTAAAGTAATTATTATACACGAGAAAGCCACAAGTAAGTCATACTATCTTGTCCTTGACGTAGCACGAAACTTGGGGGACCAGTTCAACCAATTCGGCTCTCTATATATTATTAAGAAGCTTAGGCCTCTTGCAGGAATATAGGAACAATGCTTCTATTATCACTTATACATAAAAATGCTGGTTGGGGACGGCGAGGAAAAAATAGTTAGAGGTAAGAAATTTAATTGTTTGAGTGCTGCCAATGTTTAGAGGTATTTTTTTTTTTACCTTTTTTACTAGAATTTGTGGATTTCTGTTAAATTTCATTCACTCCTCTTCGAAGAAGGCATCGGTTTATTTCTAGAGCGAAGGGTGAACATTTAACTGATATCTTGAATGTTTAAAAAAGGAAAAAAAAAATTCATGTAGCTACGAAACCAAGGAATGAAAAAGTGCCTTCGGACACGTTACCGAAAGGTCTTTCACAGGAGGCACGGTCCAGATAGAAGTATCTAGACCGTGACAGGAGGTAAAAAGACCTACGTCCCTTGCGTCGCAAACGCGCACACAAGAAGAAGAAGAACTATAACAACAACAACAACAAGAGAAGGAGGGAGAGGAGTAGAACAAAGAACAACAACAACAACAACAAGAGAAGAAGAAGGAAAGGGGAGATTAGGAGAAGAAGAAGCATAAAGAGAAGAAGAACAAGAAGAAGAAGAAGAGGAAGAAGCAGGAAAAGGGCGAGTAGGAAAAGAAGAAGAAGAAGAAGAAGCAGAAGCAGAAGAGAAACAGAAGCAGGAAAAGGGAGAGTAGGTGAAGAAGAAGCAGAAACAGAAGAAGAGGAAATAAAGAAAAAAAAGTGGTCCGCAAAACCTCACAGCAGGAGACGGGGCTTTCAATAAAGGCCCCAACAGCTGTTCAGGAAGCCTTGGAGGAGGTTTTTGGGTCACGCCCAAGACAGACCGATGTAGTAATTCACAGGGCGAATCGATGGCAGGGCTTTTTATGATAGCTTCTTCTACCCGCGGTCTAGGTATATTACTAGACCGTGCTTATACTGACGACCGAGTAAAAAGAAAAAAAAAAGCTTTCTTACTATTTGATTAATTAAATCTCTCTCTCTCTCTTCTGGAGGTAATACTAATTCGTATAACCGATAATCTCTTCAAGATTCTTCAAGATGATTTCAACTTTTTTTTTTTCGTTTCGCGAAATTAGAAAATCTTAATTCACTCTCTCTCTCTCTCTCATCTCCACTTGAAGTAAGACTAAACCTCAGATATCGTAACTCTCTTTCTCTCTCTCTCCATTTGAAGTAAGACTAAACCTCATAACAGATATTCTAGTAATGACTCGTCAAAGATGATTAAATTTCTTACGAGTCTGTAGACGTTTCGCAAAATCAGAATACCGTAAAACACTGATGGCAGCACATTAAAACCGAAGATCGAGTGATGGAAAGTTGCGGGTTGAAATTTTAAAATCCCAGAGCTAGGAGATGCGAAGGAAAAGTAAGTGAAAATTAATAATAACAATAATGAATAAGTCATCATATTTCTAAAATGGTAAAGAATGGCCCAAGAGCAACTAGTGAAAGATGAAAAAGTAAGTATAAATACAAAGGAATTTTAAAAATGGTCATCTACTACGTATACTGCTGCTCTCCAAATTCCCCATCGACAGCAAAGACGCAATTCACACCCGGTACTTATTGCTGCTACCACACCCCCCCCCCCCCAACCCCCTCCCTCTCTCACCCATAAACCTCCACATTCAACCTTACACCCACAAACGTACCTACATACATCCACAAGCCTCCAACCACAACCATACATTCACAACCTTGCTCCCACAACCATCCACATACAACCTTACAACCACAATCCTCTACCCAAAAACCTATATATGTATATCCATAACCTTCTAACCACAGCCATATCCACTCACACCTTCCCATACACAAGCTATCTGTCACAACACTCCAACCACAACCAGTTTGAGAGAGAGAGAGAGAGAGAGAGAGAGAGAGAGAGAGAGAGAGAGAGAGAGAGAGAAGTATAACCTGTAGAAGTAAAATCTCCTTAAAACCATGAGATACGTTTATATATGAAGTTTGTTAATTGCTACACTTACAGTAGTAGTAGTAGTAGTAGTAGTGTCATTATTATTTTTACTTTGTTATTAGTAAAAATAGTATAGCTATTATTATTATTATCATTATTATTATTATTATTATTATTCTGCCAGTTTGAAACATGCTGATAGGTCGTAAATGTGTCTTAATAATAAAAAAACTACAACACATTGAAGAAATAATAAATAAATAAATAACAGCAGGTAAAGCAAAGTTTATATAGGATTTATAAGCGACACAAATAAGTAAATAAATTATCAGTGATTGAAAAAATGTGTTAGCGGCTTTCCATATTCTTATTTATCCCCTTTTCCTGCCAAGAGCAACCAGATAATAGCAGCAAATGTGCCTCGCTGTCGCTGTCGAACTTCTCAACCCCAGAGTCCTTTATTCTTTACATATTTCCCTTTACCTCCTCCTACTTCTTCATGGGTGTCTAAAATGGGATGTGAATTATGTCCTTGGCAACAAAAGTCAAGCACCATAGAGCCCTTGGAAGAAGCCTGGGATCGAGATCTCACCCTGAATATTTGTTGCTAACTTTAGTCCTAGTGTAGCTTGTTGGCAACTTGCATGGCCTTTTGTATCTTGTCCAGCTATCAGAGGGCTAGAAATACCTCTCACTGTTGTAGTTCATGAGTTTGAGGCAAAAACTTAGGACCCACCAATTTCTGGTCAAAGATTCAAAATATTCTAAGTTCTCTCACTCTTAGAACACAAAGAGTTTTCTTACCTTATTTTATTATGCTTACACATGTTAAGTATACATGCTGATGTAAGTATACAGGCTGTGTTCACTTCCATGACTGACATTCCACGTGTTTTGCACTACTACGTATAATTAATGTTGCACATGTAGATAGAAGGGAACACAAAATTTACGCCGCTATTAGCCAAATGCAGCAGTAGCTTGTTACAGTGCTCAGCAAAGCAACTCTGCAGAAATAATATAACCCCCAAAAGGGAAAAGGCTGCAATCAAGCTTGTGAAGATGAGGGTGGGATGTCTGTTCATAAGCTTCCTACACTATAACTCTCCTGTATTGCTTTGATGATAGCAAGACAGTTCCAGAGGACTTGCTTCTTGACAATATATTAACAGACAGGGGTAACTTATAATGAAAGACAGTTTATTTTGTATTGGAACATATTTTCTGAATTTTACAAACTTTGGATTCCCAATACATGTCCCAAAAGGCTTGTCATGGGAACCATGTCAACATAATAACACAGATAATTCAACTTAGTCATATTACAAAAAGATTTAATCTGACCATTTTCATCCTTTCATTAAGAGTAAGCATTAAATAATACAAAAATATAATCTTTTAGTAAAAGGCTTGATTCTTTTATATAAAAATCTATAAACTCAGACACTCACAAAGTAAACGTAAAGAACAGACTACAAAGAAAACTGTGATTTCAGATTTGAGAAGGAGAAAATGAGAAGATATTTTTCCACTGTCCTATGACAATTCTGAATGGATGTATACGTAGTATTTAAGGACCAATCAGCTGACAGAGAGCAGTGCTGTATGAGAAATTACAGAGCTCAAATGAGTAACCATTTGAGAAATACACATAATATGAAGTTATTGGAGTTCAAAAAGCTTGGCAATTATAACGTCAGAAGTAGCTGAATGTCATTGAGCAAGTCAAGTATTCCTACATTGCTAAAACAACAGCCAAAGGTCAACCCTTTAAGATTTCAATATAAACAAATTTTCCAGAGGGAAACTGAAAAGATGCATTAATTTTTCCAATACAAAGGTCTTGACCATATATATCGGTTTCTATAAGACCATTAAATAAATAATTGGCAATTTAATTTATTGCACTGGAAAAATCTTATTAAAATGTAAGACTAGTTTTATACGAACACTGAGAACATACTACTTTTTACACTAAAACCATGACCTAAAAAACTATTGACATATCTTTACAAAAAAAAAAGTCACATATATAAAAAGTCAGTCAAGAAGTGTAACAGAAAAAATGAAAATCATGAATCAAAGCAAAAAACCTTGATTTCATATACCTGAAAAATTTGCATCTTTGGCACAATACAATAATTTCAGGTTGCATGTTACATACAACAAGTTCTTCAGATGAAACACTTACTGTTGATATTGCTATAATGTAAATATTCTTAGCACTATTGCACAATATGGTTTTACAATACAATTGAATCATACATACCCCACATCATAGTCTACAAAATATCTCCAGGACCACAAGTCTGTCTTTTGATAAGTTGAAGTAGGGGAAAAAACGCATTTCACTGAGCCCTGTGAACCCTCGGCTACATATCAAAGGATTAGTGTACTTCCCTAACCATAGAAATTTCCTGTGAGACAGCAAGATTGCATGGGTTGGAAGGATGGGGTCAAATATATGATTTAATGGAAGGAAAAACATTTTTGTGCTAAAAATCATAGATAAAAAGTGTAAATACTCTGATAGATAACAATTATGGCACTGTAAAACAACATACACACTGGTCACTAAATTACCTAAACAAGAAAAAAGGCTGATAAAAAAAATAATGAGTACCAGATAAAGGACCCTGAAGAAAAAGGCTGGAGAACAAAAGCAGCTTTGTTAACAGAAATATAGCACCACAAAAAATGAGGTAACAGATTAACATACAAGCAACAGACCAGTGATCCTGGGATTATCATCAACAATGAAATAGGCTATGCATGATTAATGAGAATGTAATGAAACAACTCCATTCTATTTTTTCCTTAATTTGCTTGTATGAGAGACAGTACACTATCTTAAACTGAAGTAAATGCAGGCTCAGATAAATTTAAGTCATAACATACTGTAACAGTCATTTAAAATACAATGAATGAACTGCCCAGTTTGGGAAGGTTAATTATCACTGATTGGTAAAAAGTAATTATGCTGCTAAAAAGTGCATTCAATGTAAGGTGTCAGAAATAAAATGAAAGCCTGAAGTCTTGTAAAAACTCTTATATTACATTTTGGGGACTGAATACCTTCCTTTTAAACTAAAAACTGCTCCTATCAAATACCTAACTGGTGTAATCATATGAAAAGATATCTCTGCATCCATTTAAACATTAAAGATGCTGATCAGAATCCTTGAGCTAAAACAATCTCTGAGGCTTGAAAAGTCAAGTGGATGGTTTGGTTCTTATATTGCTTTGGTCAAATAACTTTACCACAGTGCCCATGGTGCTATGTGTGACTGTGGTTAGTGATAGCTTGAACATGTAACTTAGAGTTAATCCACATTAATAATGGCATATATCAAAGTCACTGAGTATGATGTTACCTACGTAAAAAAAAAAAAAAAGATGCGCTGTAAGAAATACAGTTAATTCCAAGAAATGTTTTGTCCTTTTATTATGGTTTAAAGATTGATTAACAATGATGCACTGTATTCAACATGAAAACAAATATAGACATGAAACATGAACTCCGAGTCACTACCTACCACAACTGCTATGACACCAGTCCTGCAATAATCACCTTTTGCTACAGTGTACCACCTGTCACACCAGCTGATTAAGGCCCATACACAAGCAGAATGGTTTGCAATTGAACAAGGACATTCCTTATCAACAAACTTCCGTGAGATTCACAAAATAAACTTACAAAAGTCTTCCCCTGCATTTCTTAGCACCACAATAACAGTACTTGATTTTTCCTGGGACGCTGTCAACTTCATAATTGTAGTCCCAGGTAAGCTCTGTTCCGGCACGGATATTATGAATTGCGAAGAACGCCACCCAAGGAAACCTGAGATCGTGTGTATCCACGAACACATTCTGAACGAACACGTTTGGCTCACAAGAATGCTGTAATGAACGAGATTAACTATATCGAATTATTGCTTACATGATCATTTACTAAGTATCCTGCTATATAATACTGATTTCTAAGTGTTTCAAAGTCTTTTTTGGGTTTTTTGTGAGTGGCCATAATAACTAGTAGTTGTATAATCGATTAAAACTTACATTTAAATACCGTCCGATATTTCCAACTTGCTTCGCATCCATGATATACACGGATTCATCCTTTCCATAGTACTCTCTTACACTCTTCCTTTCTCTCAGATTTGGCAATGATTCCATCATTTGGCTCGGCAAGAATGTCTGTGGTCGGCGTTGTTTTTCATCTGTGAAGCAAATAAACATTACGTAGTTCTGCACATATTGTGAAAAACTATTTTTTATATAATGTACCCTGAAAATAGGCAATAACATTTGATCCACTAATCCACCATGACTACCACAAAAAATAACAACAGCAAGACATGACCTGACCTCCAGCTTGCTCGGGATGCGTGCAAGATTTTCCCCCGACACGAGCTGCAAACATTATATTCCTAACTTAACATAAAGTAGTCTTCGTAATTAACTCATAATTAGTACTACTCATACTAACAACAAGGATCAAATAAAAAGGACACAAATTAAACACATTTATATGTTCTCAGTTATAAGTGGAAACAAAATAATTGAACAGAAACATAGTCTCTAAATTCAGTACATCAAATAAATTAAAATATGCTAAAATCTATGGCCAAATATCTTGTTGTTTCACCAACGAAAATGAAAAAATACACAATATCTTATCAGAAATAATTTGCACTCTTCCAGAAACAACTTCTCACCCTTGTTCTCTTCAATTCTTGGACCATAATTTTTATAGAGTATATATTATATACTCTCTATAAAAACTTTTCTTCTGTCACACAAGCTCTTATGTCTTAATAGCAAACAATCATTAGCATAGGAAGTAATCAAAGATGAAGGTTTTGAAGGAGTGGGAATTCATAGGAGCTATTTTGGGGATCCAATAAGTACAGCTATGTACTAACCATCATCATCATCATCTTCAGATGGCTCACGAGAGGCAGCAATTGATCCCGGTTTTGATCCTGAAGCCTTCTCTTCACCATTCTTTGTCTTATCTTCCTCTTCATCCGAAGGTGCAGCAGATCCTGACTTGTTAGTTTTTGCTGCTCAAGACAATAAAGAGTGATTGTTTTGTCTGCCAGTTTTTTCTTCATAATATCATAAGAAATCTATGATACTACTTTACTTTTATGAACTTCTAAATAATGACCAAAGCTAAATGCTTGCTTAACAATATAATCATTACATACAGACCCTAGAAATCCTTAGGAAAGAATGAAAAAAGGCTGATAAAATAAGAAAAGAATGATGTAAGTATTGTAAATATGGAAGTGTCGTGGGTTTTTTCAGTACAGTACTGTAATTAACTTTTATTTTGAGAAATTTACACTCATTTTCTTCACAAAAGTAAAGTCCTATTTTGGTTTAGGAAGCTTCCTTAGAATATAACAACACCTCACTGGAACTTGACACTATTCATTATCAAGTGAATGACTGCTCCTCAAATTTAAAATGTTGCATGCTTGTTTTCATTCCTAAATTAGATGTAAAAACCTTGATAAATAAAGTTTTTTTATCAAACACAAATTTTAAAGTTACTGAAGTGGAAAATGTCAAAATACTTCTAATACAGTATTTGTCATGAAGAAGTTGGCAATAAAATGACAGAGTAACCAATGAATTGAAAAAATATAAAATGCTAGTTTATTCCCGTATCATATCACTAACCTGCGTTTGCATGATTAGACTTGGTGCCTCTTGCTCGTTCCTGTAAGCGAGCTGACTTCTGCCTTTTCCCCACAGACTCATTTTTGCGGTAACTAGGCTGACTGAAATCCCTGTCTTCATCTACATCATCAGCCTCGTTTTCACTGAAGAGCCCCTCACTGTCTATGGGGTCTGATTCCACTGAAAGAAACACCACCTGTCGTAACTTATGAAAATTCCTATGGGATGAATTGTCTCTTAAATAATTCAGGATTCACATGAGAAATATTGAAAATAA
>NC_087216.1:26728112-26841359 GCF_015104395.2 Macrobrachium nipponense | reverse complement strand
ATTTTTCCTAACTATACAAACCTGAGGTCCTTTACGTATAGTCCCTCCTCATGCCACCCCTCACTCTGCGTATTTTGCATGGGCCAAAAGCAAAAGTGATTTGTTTAGCGACTGTCGGACAAGCAGTTAACTACCGTTCTTCTCCCCCTTGTTCGAAGCTTACGACCGACCGTTCCAGCTGCCGCTAGCTACTTCCTATTGTTAAAGGACCTCAGGTTTGTATAGTTAGGAAAAATGCAATTTTCGACAAATTGTCATTTTGTATGAATAGAATGCAATGAAAGTGGATTCGCAATGCAGTTTTCTTTTCATTTTCATTTATTAATTGCATCAAATTTAATTTTGGATCAATTTCCGCTCTTACCCGGGAATTAATCCTTACGATTTATTGCTGTGCAAGTGAAAATCGCAAGTGCAGTATTGTTCATTTTCATATATATTTATGATAGCATCATATTATTATGGATCAAGTTTCCGCTCTTACCCGGGAATTGATCTTTCCCCCTTTAAGTTCTATGAAGTGAATCGCAAGTGCAGTATTCTGTTTCATTTTCATATTACTTTTCACTGCTGTGCGGGGGTAGGGAAGCGAAGGTCTGCCAGGAAGTCGTCGGAAAGTCTCGCCCGACTATCCCTTGGTATCCGATTCTTCGTCTTCTTTCCTGCCCCCCGCTCAGCTTCCTCGTATTTTGTATTTGGGGTCTTCCTTCCGTTCGGGGTGGGGCATGTCTCTCCCCCCCCGTGCGTGAGGGAACCCCTCTTACTAATCTGTCTGTGCTACCGCAGGTGCTACATCCGTGGGACACGACCTTGGACAGGTATGGGCCACTGCGGCTGCAGGGCGTGCCTAGCATCCACGATCTGCTGCAGCGTCTAGCGAGGTCTGGGGCGGTGACCTTGGAGCGGTCTCCACTACAATCTTCACGGCCGCTTATGCTGCTTCCCCCCGCTGGTCTACACTCCCCATGCTGTGTCGGTGACGCCGTCTGCCGCTTCTAGGGCCGGTTGCCGCCGTACCGAGGAGGGGTATGCCGCCGCCGCCTGTATTTTCTTCGTGTTGCCTGCCCCAGACTTCCGCTGTTCCAGCAGCTCGCCCCTGGACCGGCCGCCAATACCAGGTTCCCGCTGGCTGCCGATGATTCTACGAGGCGATGGCTGGGCCTGCCGTACCTGTCGCTGATGTGGTTCCCGCTACTGGCTGGCTGTCCCTTCTGTGTTTACCGCTGCCGCTGTTCCTGCCGCTCCTGAGCTGGTTGCTGTTCCTGTCGCGCACCTGGTTCCTGCGCCTGTCCATGCTGGTCCTGCCCATGGTGTGTCTTCCCCAGTCCCAGGTCCTTCCGGACAGGTGCAGTTGGGCCGTGTTGCTTCGGCAATAGGCCCGACTCCGGCCTGGATGGAGGACCCTGACAACTGTCCTGCGTGAGCTGACGAAGAAGAGGAAGGTGTCATCTTCGTCTTCGTCTGCTGCTGCCTCTTCCCCTTCGACTTCTAAGGCCCATAAGCCGAAGAAGAAGAAGACTGCCTCCCCCCCCTAAGAAGTCTCCTTCGGGAACTTCTAAGGGCCCGTTCCACCTCGGTGGGACGGGGGGTCCTTCTGCTGGTCCTCCTGCTCCTTCGGGAGCGGGGCCCGTCTCCCCTTCCGTAAGGAAGAGATAGACGGGGACCAGAGGAGTATCGGCTAGCTCTGGTACTTCCTCGCCTGGTGCTAGCGGCGATGCCGCTACGCCAGGTTCCGGCTCGGTCTCTCGTTCGCGCGGGAGATCCCGAGTGTACGCTCTCCACCCTCGGGAGACCGTGCAGCCAAAGTTTCGGCGCCAGAGTTCGCTCGGCGCCAAGACCACGGCACGGAGCAGAAGGCTGGCGAGAACCGTTCAGGTGACTCTCGCCAGGCCAGCGGCCGCTCTCGCAGCGACCAGCTGGTAACCGGGGTTTTCCCCCTATGAAGACTCCTTCGGGAACTTCGAAGGGCTCGTCACACTCCGGTGTGACGGGGGGGTTCTTCTGCTGGTCCTCCTGTTCCTTCGGGAACGGGGCCCGTCTCCCCTTCTGAGAAGAAGAAGAAGACGGGGACCAAGGGTGTGCTGGCTACCGCTGGTACACCCTCGCCTGGTCTTGGCAGCTCTGCTGCTAAGCCAGGTACCGGCTCGGTTTCTCGTCCGCGAGAAGTTCCGAGTGTACGGTCTCCTTCGGGTGACCGTGCAGCCAAAGTTAAGACGCCTGAGTTCGCTCAGCGTCATGACCGAGCACGGAGCAGAAGACTGTCGAGAGCCGCTCAGGTGACTCTCGCCAGGCCAGCGGCCGCTCTCGTAGCGACCAGACCGTACCTCGGGTGGACGTGACGGTCCTCTGACCGGCCACAGTTGAGGCTGGGAAGAGGTCCCCCAGGTCCCCTCGACCGACGGTACCAGCCTCGCCTGGTACCAGCGGTTTGACGTGCCGCGAGGACGCTCACCGGTCTCACCGCGAAAGCGAGCTCTGCAGGTCACCTGACCGCCGCTCCCACAGGGACCGGGCGGATACGGTGACCAGCAGCAGCTCGTCTGACGACACGGGACCGGGGTCGACGTGCTCAGTCGAGCCGCTCGCCACAGGTGAGCGGCACGGCCAAGGCCTGCAGATCGATCCCCACCGCGGGTTGGTGATCGGCTGCAGCCCCCCACGTACGCTGGTCCTGCCAGCGAGCGGGGGGGGAGCGTCATGTCTGTCTCTCCACTACCGTCAACTTCCTCGGGCTACACAGGGGAGAGCGAGGTAGCTAGGAGTGATCGTGAGAGGTGCGCCGCTCACGATCCCGTCACGACGCCGCACGTGCCACGTATGGTCTTAGGACCAACCAGGACGTACACGCAAGTGATTGGAGGCGACCGTCAGGGGGGGGAGGTAGCGTCAGTTCTGTCTCTCCGATACCTTCAACTTCCTTGGCATACGCCAGGAAGAGCGAGGTATATAGGAGTGATCGTGAGATTGCGCCGCTCACGATCCCGTCACGACGCCGCACGTACCAGGTATTGTCTTAGAACCAACCAGGACGTACGCGCAAGTGATTGGAGGCAACCGTCAGGGATCTGTTGCTGGTCCTTCTTCTGAAGGAGGAGGGTCTTGGGAGCTGCTCTTGTTGGAGGGACTGGACGGTCCTACTCCTCAAGACGCTGTAACTTCCGAGATTCAGAGTAACTTTGCCCAGGTTATTGCACTGATTCGTCAGCACAACGACCTGGGGGAAGGATCGCCGCTCCCACCAGCAGAGCCCATGTCTCTGCTCGAGTCGTTTTGGGGCCCGAGAGGGAACCCAAACCGACGGTGGGTTTTGCCGCGATCGGAGCTTGCCGATTCTGTCTTGAACCAGAGTCTCTCGTCTCCGGACAAGAAGGCTCTCTCAGTTCTGGCCGGTCGATCAAGCTACTTCCACCTCCTCTACTGCGACAGCGGCGTTTCTACGTGTCTTCGGACACCGTATTTAAATACTCCTTCGGTCCTCCTGAGAGGTTTCGACCTCGACGAGGACTGGAATGAGTCGGAGGACGGTATCGGCTCTCTCCTGTCAGGTGTCGATCAGCCCCACCCAGACGACGTTCACAGTGGCGGCAGACCCTTACCTACAGTGAGAGTTCGTAACCCTCCTCGGGAAAACGTTTTCTCCTGACGATACGTTTTCCCAGACTGAGAGGCCATCGCCGCAAGGCGATGGCTGCTCCTACTCTTCTCCAACTGCTAGTTCCACTGGGAAGGCGAGCGAGTATCCAATTCCTCCCCCCCATTCCCTCTCTCCTTACGCTACGAGGGAAAGGGGAGGGATCCTACAGAGATTTCTCTGTAGGATTCCACGTTGGGGACTTCGCTACCGGGGGACCGGGGACCTTCGGTCCTACCTGACGTAAGCCCCGGTCGTTGAGGAGGGATCCTGCCCCATTCTCGATTTCTACGGGAATCGAGAGGACCACCAGCCGATATCGTTTGACAAATTTCGGTGGGGTTTCCGCAGACTGCTAGAATTCTACGGAATTTCTAGCGCATTCAGAGTGTTAGAGTTTCTTACGATCTCCAAACACTCAGGCGAGACCACGGTCCAAAGTGAGCAAGATGAGAATCCCCGATATGTTACACGATAATCGGGAACCTCGCCTATGCTCGAATTCCTGGAATTTCTAGCATTGGGAAGAAGACTGCTGCTGAAAGAAGACTATCTCACAATAGGCGACAACCTGGAATAGAGAAGAACGGACGGGAATATCCAGTTTGGCTTGAACTATCGTCTTAGTATTCTGTTCACCATTGAAGCTTTCCTTCGGGAAGAACTTCTTCACTCTCTTTGATAGAGACCGAAGGTGGTCGATCTCCAATCCTTATTTTGTTTTCTTGAAGGAAAGAATTTAGGATGGAGATCGTTGTTCAGAATCCTACAAATATACTACGTATATTAACCTCGCGACATGATTCTGCTAAGCAGTTGAATGGTCCGAGGGGTAGGCGCATATCCTGGTTATTCTACGGATTGCGACTTAGACGAAAAGTATTCTAATTGAACTGCAACTCGGGTTGCCTGCAACCTCCCAGGAGTTTCCAGTTTCAATTTTATATACTTATGGTGTTGTCACAACAACACCATTTAAGCTTTTATATTTACCGAAATTCGTTTCGCATAAATATAATTGCTCGAGCATATCTTTTATGCTCGGTGGTTCTAGCCGAACGCATTCCTTCGTGGAAAGGATTACTTGGCAACTCAGGATGACGAGTCAGCGACAGCTACTGCGTATTGAATTGCCCGAGGCATTTCAGTACCAGCTGCCGCTTTGAGATGGACGGTTGGTTATGTCTTTCTCACCTGCTTTGATTGAATACCAAACCGTATCTCTGCCAACCCACAATCACGGACTTAAGTCTCTGATTAACGGGGATTCTCGCATACATGAATGACCATCTACTGCTGTGACCGCTAGTATTCATCGTCTTCGGTATTGCGAGAATTTTAAACAGAGATATCTATTTGACTCTCATCTTTCTGTTTACCGCGACGGTAACAGAATTCTGTAATAGTCTCTTGCTGCATCGTATCTCGATAATGCGAATGATTTTTGCGGAATCTGAGTTTGTCCTCAAAATATCTTGTATTCGGAGTGTGCAATTGTTTCATTGTTCACCCTGGATTAGCAGATGTATTGAAAGACATCGCCTGCTCCCACACCTGCCAGCTCTACTTCCAAACGTTCAGCCCATGAGCAGTAGTTCTTCAGGCGGCTCTCCCCTGTGTTTCATTACTGAAGAACGCCCGCTTTCACTGCACACCGGACAGCAATGAAATGGCGGTTAGCGTTTTCAGTCATTTGTAAGCACAGGTTTAGAATCTTGAGATTCCTTCTCTCGATTCAGCTGGAAGACGTAGGTTGCATTCATTGCCTACCTTCGTCTTCAACGTCACATAGTGTTGTTTCTCCTTAAGCTGAGATTCAACGTCTATGAGATTTTCTTGCCATCAGGGACCCCGGTCTTTTGAATGCAATTGACTTTCGCCTTTTGAGCTTATGCTTTAAGAGAATCATCGCCGCGCCGTCCGGCATCGGTGACTAACAAATATTTTATTTGTTTGGTCTCTCAGCATAACTCTTTAAAGGGCGAAGGTCACGTGACTTACCCGGATGCTTGGACAACTTGCCTCTACTGATTCCGAACCAGTCAGTCGGCAGCTGTCAGAGCGCCCGAGTTAGTTACGAACTATGCTGTGGACTTAGTTCGGTTGTTCCAGAGCATCATTACTTCGTCTTAATAGCTTGTCAGTATGAGTACTGTACATAACCAAAGTCGAGAAGAGGGATAGGTCCCATACGACTATTTTCCTTCTTTTCGTCTTAGGTAACCTGCATGACTTCTCTTTGAGAAGTCAAGCACAAAGGGTATGGGGATTTGTGACGCTCGATTTCGTACCGATCTTCGTAGCGAAGACTCAGAACCCTTCGGTAACTGACGATTGGTTCGAGTCCTTCACAATACCCTCCGTAATGGACTTCACGCCTCCGATACGAAGGCTATGCTGCTTTGTCCTGTGAAGGCGCGACGGAGCTGTCTGAAGAAACTCGACACCCAGGATGAGTGTGGACGCCTCTTCATCATTCTCTCGCGTTCCGCAAGAACTTCCCCGTGGCGCAGGTAATGAAGGCAGGCGCCTGGTCCAACCGGACCGCATGCACCTCCTTCTACCTTCGGGATATTGCCCACAGTTCCTTGGATCTTTTTCCTTGGGAACCGTGGTGGTTGCTCAACACGTTGTGTAGTTAACCCAGACCCTCGCAGGCTGAACAGCATCGAGTCCTGGTGTGACCGTAAGAATGGATGAGGAATGAGAGTGTGACTGGCTTCTCTTCCCATCTTTTTCTTCCCTCTACCTCTGGGTAGAGGGACACGGTCGTCACCCTGCTGGGTAAGGACGAGATGCAGGTGAGCTACTCAATAGAGCACATCCTATCCCTTTCAGTAGGGATAGGAGTAAATATCCACTTCCTCCAACAAGGGGGAGGAAGTGGATGCCAATTTGAGACAAACCCATCATTTTATGATGTCTCTTGCAAACAGGAACAAGTTCTTGCTTGCTGGTACGAAGAGATACGCTTGCCTCTCTCTTAGTACTTGGCCCAGAGGTCTGACCATTGATCCTGCGGTGCACACCCCGATCAAATCGGACAGAGGTTTGGATCCCTCCCTTGCTCTTACGACCAGGGAGGCACTCCAGGGTTGGACGAACACCAGTCTGTTCACCAAAAAGACTCAGATTCCTCCCACCAAGAAGTGAGTCTTCCTATTGTTAAAGGACCGAGGGTTTGTATTACGTATCGGAACAAATGACAATTTGTCGAAAATTGCATTTTTCCTAACTATACAAACCTGAGGTCCTTTACATATAGTCCCACCTCATGCCACCCCTCACTCTGCAACTTTTTGCATGGGCCTAAAGCAAAAGTGATTCTTCACCTCTCGGGCGCGGGGGCGCGCGCACGATTGGACAAGCAGTTAACTACCGTTCTCCCCTTGTTCGAAGCTTACGACCGTCCCAGCTGCCGCTAGTTACCTTCCTATTGTTAAAGGACCTCAGGTTTGTATAGTTAGGAAAAATGCAATTTTCGACAAATTGTCATGTCACCTGACCGCCGCTCCCACAGGGACTGGGCAGATAGGGGGACCAGCAGCAGCTCCCCTGCACACGAGATCGGGGCCGCTGTTATCGGTCCAGCCGTTTCCCTGGGAAACGGCTCGACTAGGCCTGCAAAGTGGTGATCGCCTGCAGCCCTCCAAGCCCGCTGGTTCTGCCAGCGAGCGAAAGAGGAGCGTCATCTCTTCCTCTCCCGTGCCTGCAACTTCCTCGGTTTGCACCAGGAAGAGCGAGGCACAGCGGGTGATCGTGAGGGGCATACCCCGCACGATCCCGTCACGACGCCGTAAGTACCAGGTACGATCTTCGGACCGACCAGGACGTACGCGCAAGTGGCAGGAGGAATCCGAGAGGGGTCATATCGCAGTTCCTCCTCCTTAATGGGGGTAGGTTCTCGGAATGCTCTTGTTCGAGGGGCTTGACGGTCCTACTCTGCAAGATGCTATGACTTCCGAGATCCAGAGGAACTTTGTCGAGGTTATGGCGCTGATTCGTCAGCACAACGACCTCGGGGAAGGATTGCCGCTCCCACCAGCAGAGCCCACGTCTCTGCTCGAGTCGTTTTGGGGCCCGAGAGGGAACCCAAACCGACGGTGGGTCTGCCGCGATCGGAGCTTGCCGATTCTGTCTTGAACCAGAGTCTCTCGTCTCCGGACAAGAAGGCTCTCTCAGTTCTGGCCGGTCGATCAAGCTACTTCCACCTCCTCTACTGCGACAGCGGCGTTTCTACGTGTCTTCGGACACCGTATTTAAATACTCCTTCGGTCCTCCTGAGAGGTTTTCGACCTCGACGAGGACTGGAATGAGTCGGAGGACTGTATCGGCTCTCTCCTGTCAGGTGTTCGATCAGCCCCCCCACCCAGACAACGTTCACAGTGGCGGCAGACCCTTACCTACAGTGAGAGTTCGTAACCCTCCTCGGGAAAACGTTTTCTCCTGACGATACGTTTTCCCAGACTCTTAAGAGTCCATCGCCGCAAGGCGATGGCTGATCCTACTCTTCTCCAACTGCTAGTTCCACTGGGAAGGCGAGCGAGTATCCAATTCCTCCCCCATTCCCTCTCTCCTTACGGCTACGAGGGAAAGGGGAGGGATCCTACAGAGATTTCTCTCTGTAGGTATCCCACGTTTGGGGACTTCGCTACCGGGGGGACCATTCGGGTCCTAACTGACGTAAGCCCCGGTCGTTGAGGAGGGATCCTGCCACCCCATTCTCGATTTCTACGGGAATCGAGAGGTACCACGCCAGCCGGATATCGTTTGACGAAATTTCGGTGGTGGTTTCACGCAGACTTGCTTAAGAATTCTATTAAAACGGAATTTCTAGGCGCATTCAGAGTGTTCCGAGGTTTTTTTATTTAAATTTTACGATCTCCAAACCTTACTTGGCGAGACCAACGGTTCCAAAGTGAGCGAGACGAGAATCCCCGATATGTTACACGATAATCGGGAACCTCGCCCATGCTCGAGTTCCTAGAATTTCTAGCATTGGGAAGAAGACTGCTGCTGAAAGAAGACTATCTCACAGTAGGCGACCAACCTGGAATAGAGAAGAACGGACGGGAATATCCAGTTTGGCTTGAACTATCGTCTTAGTATTCTGTTCATCATTGAAGCTTTCCTTCGAGGAAGACTTCTCCTTCACTCTCTTTGATAGAGATCGAAGGTGGTCGATCTCCAATCCTTATTTTGTTTTCTTGAAGGAAAGAATTTAGGATGGAGATCGTTGTTCAGAATCCTACAAATATACTACGTATATTAACCTCGCGACATGATTCTGCTAAGCAGTTGAATTGTCCGAGGGGTAGGAGCATATCCTAGTTAATCTACGGATTGCGACTTAGACGAGAAGTATTCTAATTGAACTGCAACTCGGGGTTGCCTGCAACCTCCCAGGAGTTTTCAGTTTCAATTTTATATACTTATGGTTTTGTCACGACAACACCATTTCAACTTTTATATTTACCGAAATTCATTTCGCCTAAATATAATTGCTCGAGCATATCTTTTATGCTCGGTGGTTCTAGCCGAACGCATTCCTTCGTGGAATAATGGATTACCTGGTAACTCAGGATGACGAGTCAGCGAGAGGCCAGGCTCAGCTACTGCGTATTGAACTGCCTGATAGCAGCTCAGTATCAGCTGGGCCTCCGAGATGCACGGTCAGTTATGTCTCTCTCTCCCCTGCTTTGATTTACTACCGAACCGTATCTCTGCCCAACAATCATGGACTTAGGTCTCTGATTAATGGGGATTCTCGCAATAATGAAGGACCATCTACTGCTGTGACGCTAGATTCCATCGCCTTCAACATTGCGAGAATTTTCAACAGAGATATCTGTTGGACTCTTTCATCTTTCTGTTTACCGCACGGTAACAGAAGTCTGTACAAGTCTCCCGCTGCATCGCACTGCGATAATGCGAATGATTTTGCAGACATCTGAGTTTGTCTTCAAAATATCTCTTATTCGTAGGTGTACAATTGTTCATTGTTCAACCCGAATTACAAGATGTGTCATAAGACATCGCCTACTCTCCGACCTGACAGCTCTACTTCCAAATGTTCAGCCCATGAGAAGCAGTTCTTCAGGCGGCTTTCCCCTGTGTTTTCATCACTGAAGAACGCCCCACTTTCATTGCAACTACGACTTCTCACCGGACAGCAATGAAATAGCGGTTAGCGTTTTCAGTCATTTGTAAGCACAGGTTATGAATCTTGAGAATCCTTCTCTCAATTCGTCTGTGAAGACGTAGGTTGCATTCAATATCTACCTTCGTCTTCAACGGTACATAGTGTTGTTTCTCCTTAGCTGAGATTCAACAACTATGAGATGTTTTGCCTTCAGGGACCTCGGTCTCTAGAAGGCAATTGACTTCGCCTGTTGGGCACATGCCTTAAGAGAATCATCACCTCACTGTCCGGCATTGGTGACAAACAAATACATTATTTGTTTGGTCTCTCGGCATAACCCTTTAAAGGCGAAGGTCACGTGACTTACTCGGATGCTTGGACAACTTGCCTCCTACCGAACGCAGTCAGTCAGCAGCTGTCAGAGCGCCCGAGTCAGTTACGAACTACGCTGTTGACTTAGTTCGGTTGTTACAGAGCAATCATTACTTCGTTTTAATAGCTTGTCACAGTACCCATACCATCGACAACCCACCATGGAGTGTCGGTGTCCTATCCACTACCAAGAACTTCGCTGCATGGGGATAAGGAGATGCGAGAGACTTCGTGGCAAACGGCACAGACCAGTAGGGTACTGGACATCAGCCGAAGTAGAGAAGAGGGATAGGTCATGCGACTATTCCCTTCTTTTCCTCTGAGGAACTGCATGACTTCTCCTGCGAAGTCAAGCATCCAGGGGATGGGGATCCGTGACGCTCGATTTCGTACCGAACTTCGTAGCGAAGACTCAGAACCCTTCGGTCCCTGACGATTGGTTCGAGTCGTTCACAGTCCCCCTCCCTAATGGACTTCACCGCCTTCGATGCGAAGGAGATGCTGCCTTGTCCGCAAGAACTTCTCCGTGGCGCAGGTACTGAAGGCAGGGGCTGGTCCAACCAGACCCACATGCCCCCTCCCCCTTCTACCTTCGGGATATTGCCCACAGGTCCATTGGATCTTTTTTCCCTGGGACCCTTGGTGGCTGCTCAACACGTTGTGTAGCGAACCCAGACCCACCCTCGCAGGCTGAACAGCATCGAGTCCTGGTGTGACCGTAAGAATGGATGAGTGAATGAGAGTGTGACTGGCTCCTCTTCCCATCTTTTTCTTCCCCTCTACCTGTGGTTAGAGGGACACGGTCGTCACCCTGCTGGATAAGGACAAGATGCAGGTAGCTACTCAACAGAGCCCCATCCTATCCCTTTCACTAGGGGATAGGAGCGTATATCCACCACTTCCTCCAACAAGGGGGAGGAAGTGGATGCCAGCTTGAGACAACCCATACTTTATGTTGCCTCTTGCAAACAGGAACAAGTTCTTGCTTGCTGGTACGAAGAGATACGCTTGCCTCTCTCTTAGTACTCGGCTCAGAGGTCTGACCATTGATCCTGCGGTGCACACCCCGATCAATCGGACAGAGGCTTGGATCCCTCCCTCGCAATCTTACGACCAGGGAGGCATTACCAGGGATGGACGAACACCAGTCTGTTCATCAAAAGACTCAGATTCCTCCCACCAAGAAGTGAGTCTTCCTATTGTTAAAGGACCGATGGTTTGTATTACGTATCGGAACAAATGACAATTTGTCGAAAGTTGCATTTTTCCTAACTATACAAACCTGAGGTCCTTTACATATAGTCCCTCCTCATGCCACCCCTCACTCTGCGTATTTTGCATGGGCCAAAAGCAAAAGTGATTTGTTGTCGGACAAGCAGTTAACTACCGTTCTCCCCTTGTTCGAAGCTTACGACCGTTCCAGCTGCCGCTAGCTACTTCCTATTGTTAAAGGACCTCAGGTTTGTATAGTTAGGAAAAATGCAATTTTCGACAAATTGTCATATTTGTATTATCTCTTACTGTTTGTGTGTGTGTAAAAGTGAACTGTAAGTACTCTTTTCATTTTTTTATATACGTACACTTATTGTTATTGACAAGTGAGTAATGGACCAAGGATCGAAGGAATCTCCTTGCCCTTCCATTACCCGGCGACTGTACCCCGGGGTGGAGGGACGTAAATGTGGGAAATTTAGAAGTTTTCCCGAGATCGATCCCCATGTCCTTTGTGCTCGGTGTCGAGGGCGGGAGTGCTCTTGCACCAAGCCTTGCGTTGTATGTGTTAATTGGTCGGAGGTGCAGTGGGGCTTGTACGAGGGCAGGAAGAAGCGAAGGCCTGCCAAGGAGTCGTCGGAAAGCTCTCCCGCGACTCCCTTGGTAACAGACACTTCGTCTTCTATCTTGCCCCCCGCTCAGCTCCCGCGTATGGCACCTTCCCCTTCGGGGGGGGTATCCAGGTCCTGCTCTTCGCCCGATCCGTCGAGCGTAGAGGAGGTTGCTTGGTACCCCGACGTATAGCTGTATTCGGGGTCTTCTGTTCGTTCGGGGTGGGGCTCCTTCCCCCCCCCCCCGCACAAGGGGAACCCCTCCTACTTACCCAACTCTTGCTTCCACAGGTGCTTCTGCCGTGAGAGATGACCTTGGTCAGGTGTGGGCCTGTTTGGGACTGCAGGGCGTGCCGAGTGTCCAGAGGCTGCTTTATCATCTGGCGGGGTCTGGTGCGGTCACCCATGGAACGGTGACCATGACAACGACCACCCTGTCTACTCCAGGGTACGCCGCCCCTCTTCACTTGGTTTATTCGCCGCACGTGGTGTCTGTCTCTCCTACAGCCGCTGTGCAGGAGCCAATCGCTGTACGGAGGAGGTGCGTGCCGCCGCCGCCCGGGTTTGCAATGCTGCCTCGACCGGACTTCTGCTGCCCTAAAAGCTCTCCCCTGGACCTGCCGCCAGTACCCAGGTTGCCGCTGGCTGTTGCCCCACCTCCTGTGTTACCTGTGCTGCCTGCCGTGCCTGCCGTACCTGTGTCCGATGTTGTGCTGGCTGTTCCTGCCATTCCTGCTGTTCCCGCTGTGTCCGTACCTGCTGACGTCATCCTTGCTCACGGTGTTGCTGCTCAGACGTTGGTCTGTCCGGGCCCTGTTGCTTCGGCAACAGCAGCCCCTGCTCCGCCCTGGATGGCTGACCTCACGTCTGTCCTGAGGAAGCTGACTAAGAAGAAGAGGAAGAGGAGGAAGGTGTCGTCGTCGTCTGCAGCCGCCTCTTCCCCTTCAACTTCCAAGGCTACCCAGTCGCGGAAGAAGAAGGCTGCCTCCTCCCCTCCTAAGAAGGCTCCTTCAGGAACTTCTCAGGGCCCGTCCCACTCCGGTGGGACGGGGGGTCCTTCCGCTGGTCCTCCTACTCCTTCGGGAGCGAGCCCGTCTCTCCTTCCGCAAGGAAGAAGAAGACAGGGACCAGAGGGGTACCGGCTAACACCGGTACTTCCTCGCCTGGTGCTAGAAGTTCTGCCGATACACCAGGTTCCGTCTCGGCCTCTCGTTCGCGAGAGGTACCGAGTGTACGGTCACCTACCGGTGGCCGTGCAGCCAAGAACCAGACGCCAGAGCTCGCTCGGCGCCAGGTTCACGGCACGGAGCGGAAGGCTGGTGAGAGCCGCTCAGGCGACTCTCACCAGGCCAGCTCTCGCTCTTGTAGCGATCAGCCAGTCACCCGGGTTGACATGACGGTCCCAGACCGGCCACGGGCTGAGGCTGGGAAGAGGTCCCCCCGATCACTGGTGCCAGTGGTTCGACGCGCCGTGAGGACACGCACCGGTCTCACAGCGACAGTGGTCTCTGCAGGTCACCTGACCGCCGCTCCCACAGGGACCGGACGGGTAGGGCGACCAGCAGCAGTTCCTCTGACGCTCGAGATCGGGCCCGCTGTTCTCAGTCCAGCCGTTCTCCCCAGGGGAACGGCATGACCAGGCCTGCAGCCCGATCCCCCCACCGCGGGTTGGAGATCACCTGCAGCCCTCCAAGCACATTGGTTCTGCCAGTGAGCAAGGGGGGAGCGCAGGTCTGCCTCTCCCGAGCCTTCAACTTCCTCGGGTTACACCGGGAAGGGCAAGACACCGAGGAGTGATCGTGAGAGGCGCGCCCCACACGATCCCGTCACGACGCCGTACGTGCCAGGCACGGTCTTATGATCGACCAGGTCGTACGTGCAAGTGACAGGAGGGGACCGAGAGGGGTCTGTCGCCATTCCCCCCTCTTGAAGGGGGAGGATCTCGGGAGCTGCTCTTGTTCGAGGGACTTGACGGTCCTACTCCACAAGATGCAATCACTCCCGAGATTCAGAGGAACTTTGCTGAGGTTATTGCGCTGATTCGTCAGCACAACGATCTCGGGGAAGGATCGCCGCTCCCACCATCCGAGCCCACGTCCCGGCTCGAGTTGTTTTGGGGTCCTAAGAAGGTACCCAGACCGACGGTGGGTCTGCTGCGATCAGAGCTTGCCGACTCTGTTTTAGACCAGGTCGAGTCTCTCGTCTCCGGACAGGACGGCTCGCTGAAGTCTGGCAGGTCGAACAAGCTACTTCCTCCTCCTCTACTGTGACAGCGGCGTTTTAATGTGCCATCTGAGGATCCAATGCCGCCCAAACAGGTGAACCCAGAGTTAGCCAGGCTAACTTCGGGTGTGTCTCTGCAGCAACTCCTGTCGGAGAACCTCTGGTTCTCGCAGCAAGAGGCACTGGGCCTGGAATCCACTGCTATGGCGGCTTTCCAGGCCATCTCCTGGTTAGACCTGTGGTCCCTCACAGTGTGTAAAGTCGCAGCAAACTCGGGGGATACTCCTCTTGAGGCTGACGCGGCTTTCAGGAGACTTTGTCAGTCAGGGGGAAGGGCCATCTCCTTCCTCACCCATCAGACGGCAAACCTGTGGGCCAACCTGGTACTTCGCCGTAGGGACGCAGTCCTTACCCAAGTATCCAGGGCGGCTGGGCGAGAGGCGGCACTTGGACTAAGGAACGGACCTGTATGGAGTTCCTCCTCTCTATTCCCAGGAGAGATGGTGGACGCTGCGGTGGAAAGGCGGCGCACTAATGACAGTGACCGCCTGGTACACCAGGCAGTTTCGAAAGCTTCTGGGCAGCCTCGAACTGCGGCCAAGCCTAAGAGTTTGGGTAGCGCTTCCTCGGCTGCTAAGACAATTGCCCCGTCGAAGCCCCAAGGAAAGACTCTGGCTTCTACTTCTGCAAGAGGAGGTCGTCATCAGCCCTCCTTCCCACGAAGGGGGCCAGGGAAGAAGTCGAAGAAAGGTGGGAAACGCTAGGGACGGCGTTCCCCCTCACCTGCTGCCGGAAGTGGGGGGGTGCCTGGCGAGCCATTGGGTAACATTGCAGCTCTACGGTGCCAAGAACTGGACAGTAGACGTCCTTCGGGAGGGATATCTACTACCCTTCGAATCTCAGCCACTCCTCACCTCCAACCCGGTCCATCTGCAAACATACGTCCCGAGATCATCAGAGGAGGTAGCTCTACGACAGGAGATCAAGACCATGCTGAACAAACGAGCTGTGGAGATCGTCACGGATCAATCACCAGGCTTCTACAGTCACCTTTTCCTGGTGGAGAAGTCTACGGGGGGCTGGCGCCCGGTGATAGATCTCTCTCCTTTGAACCGATTTGTTTGCCAGACTCGGTTCAAGATGGAGACGGCACGTTCTGTGCTGGACTCCATCAGGGAGAATGATTTCATGCTTTCAGTGGATTTGAAGGATGCGTATTTCCAGATACCCATCCATCAATCCTCCAGAAAGTACCTCCGCTTCATCCTCGACAGGACGGTGTACCAATTCAGGGCACTTTGCTTCGGTCTCTTAACCGCCCCACAGGTGTTCACGCGAGTGTTCACTCTGGTGTCTGCTTGGGCCCACTCGTCCGGGATACGTCTTATGAGGTATCTCGACGATTGTTTAGTCCTGGCGAGCTCCCGCTCGCAGTTGCTGCAGGACAGGGATAGACCACTGGAGTTCTGCCGCGATCTGGGGATCGTGGTGAATTTCGAGAAGTCCGATCTCGAACCCAAGCAGAGGATGAAGTACCTGGGTATGCTGATCGACACGGTAGCAGGGCGAGTCTTCCCTGCAGACTCGCAGATCAGCAGATTCAGAGAGGAAGCCGACCGGTTCCTGTCTTGGCAGGAACAGGCAGCTCAGCAATGGCAAGTCATGATCGGCCAACTGTCGTCACTCGAGAAGTTAGTCCCTCACGGGCGTCTTCACCTGCGGTCTCTCCAGTGGAGACTAAAGGAGAGTTGGTCACAGGCAAGGGATCCACCATACTTCCCCGTGTCCCTCACACAGGAGGTAAGGCAGGACCTAGCCTGGTGGCTGGATGACAGGAATCTCTTAAGAGGAGTGCCTCTACGCACTCCCCCCCCGGAGATGCTGCTGTTCTCAGACACATCAAACGAGGGATGGGGCGCACACCTGGAGGAGTTGCTGACTGCAGAAGTGTGGGACCATCACGACAAGCACCTTCACATCAATGTCCTGGAACTCAAGGCAGCGTTCCTCGCTCTCCAAGAGTTCCAGGACCACTTAATGGGAGTCAGCCCGCTACATTCCAGGCAAGAGGAATGTAGTAGCAGACATGCTCAGCCGTCGGGATCAGGTGATAGGGACCGAATGGTCTCTACACCAGGACGTGGCAGAAAGTCTCTTCGACCGGTGGGGGCGTCCAGTCGTGGATCTGTTCGCCACCCGGCACAACAGAAAACTCCAGGTTTTCTTTTCAGCCGTGCCGGACCCATGGGCAGCTGCAGAGGACGCTCTTCAGCACCCGTGGGACAACCTCCTCGTCTACGCCTTTCCGCCGTTCAGCCTGATTCGTAAGGTGATCAGCCGAGTGCTGGCCACCCCGAATCTCAGGGTGATCCTGGTGGCTCCCAAATGGCCCCAGGCCATTTGGTATCTGGACCTGCTGGCTCTGCTTGCAGAAGCGCCGAGAGAGATTCCCCATTGGCACAACCTTCTCCCCCAGCCACACGTAGAACGGTACCACCGAGCAGTCCAGTCTCTACATCTTCACGGCTGGCTGTTATCCACCATCTCTTGCGAACGAGAGGCTTTTCTCGTAGCGCAGCAACAGAGATGGCTGGAAACGTCAGACAGTCCTCTGCAGCAGTGTACCAGGGAAAGTGGGCCATCTTCTGTGGTTGGTGTCGTAGATGAGGTATATCTCCTCTCAGAGCCACTCTTCAGCAGGTAGGGGATTTCCTCGTTTTTCTTCGCCGAGAAAAGCTCCTCTCAGTCCCCACAGTCAAAGGATATAGAGCCGCCCTGGCACTGGTCCCAAAGCTGAGGGGATTGGACATCTCGAACTCGTTCGAGATCTCCTTGCTTATGAGGAACTTTGAAAGGTCTTGCCCACCCAGGGAACTCAGGCCCCCTGAGTGGGACGTGACTCCCGTCCTTAGGAGTTTGACTCGAAGACCCTTCGAGCCACTCCGAGAGTCGTTAGACAGGGATCTGACCCTCAAGACCCTCTTCTTGCTGGCCCTGGCATCAGCGAAGAGAGTAGGGGAACTTCATGGTCTGTCCTTCAATGTGAAACATTCCAGGGGATGGGGATGTGTCACTCGATTTCGTCCCGAACTTCGTTGCGAAGACTCAGAAACCGTCAATCCCTGACGACAGGTTCGAGTCTTTCACAATCCCTTCCCTAATGGACTTCACCAACAATGATTTGGATGAGATGCTGCTTGTCCTATGAGGGCGCTACGACGCTATCTGAAGAGAACTCGACACCTCAGGCCTGAGTGTCGACGCCTCTTCGTTAGCACCGGGGTGACCAAGAAAGAAGTATCCAAGAACACGCTTTCTTTCTGGCTGCGTGAGGTGATCAGGAGGGCATACGAGGCTGATGGTAGTGACGACATCCGTACGCTCCGTCTGAGAGCCTACAAAGTCAGGAGCATTGGTCCTTTCCTTGCGTTCCGCAAGAACTTCTCCATGGCACAGGTCCTGAAGGCAGGGGTCTGGGCCAACCAGACCACCTTCACCTCCTTCTACCTTTGGGTTATTGCCCACAGGTCCTTGGATACTTGGATACTACACGTTGTGTAGCTAACCCAGACCCTCACAGGCTGAAACAGCATCGAGTACTGGTGTGACTGTAAGAATGGATGAGTGAATGAGAGTGTGACTGGCTCCTCTTCCCATCTTTTTCTCCTCCTCTACATGTGGGCAGAGGGACACGGTCGTCACCCTGCAGGATGAGGACGAGATGCAGGTGAGCTACTCGACAGAGCCCCATCCTATCCCTTTCACTAGGGATAGGAGTGAATATCCACCACTTCCCCCAAGGGGGGGGGGGAGTGGAAGCCAACAAGAGACAAACCCATAACTTTATGTTGCCTCTTGCAAACAGGAACAAGTTCTTGCTTGCTGATATTAAGAGATACGCTTACCTCTCTCTTATTACTTGGTCCAGAGGTCTAACCATTGATCCTGCGGTGCACACCCCGATCAATCGGACAGAGGCTAGGATCCCTCCCTCACTCTTACGACCAGGGAGGCATTCCAAGGTTGGGCAAACACCTGTCTGTTCACAAAAGACTCAGATTCCTCCCACCTAGAAGTGAGTCTTCCTATTGTAAAAGGACCGAAAGGTTTGCATCCTGTGTCGGAACAAATGACAATTTGTCCAAAATTGCATTTTGTTCATGAAACTTACCTGTCAGATATATATATAGCTGTATTTTTCCGAATCTGACAGAAATTTAAACACTTACGACACACAGTGGGAGTCAGGTGGTTAGTACCCATTCCCGCCGCTGGGAGGCGGGTATCAGGAACCATTCCCATTTTCTATTCATAATTTTTCTGTCGCCGGTGCTGTAAACAACGTTTGCAGCACCTCCGTCCAGATTTTGGAAACTTATTGGCTACTTGAGTATCCCTTTTGGTTTTTTTTTGGTATCTGAATTGGATCGGTGGCTAGGCACACGTTGACTGTGGATTGATTTGATTTTGGTATTGATTTTTCTTTGATCAAGATGTCAGGGTCTAGTTCAGCTAGCGCTAGATTTTGTTCTAAGTCTGAATGTAGAGGTAGGCTACTGAAAGCTTCAGTAGACCCACATACTGTTTGTAAGGTTTGCAGGGGGCATGAATGCACGTTTGAAAGTCATTGTAAGGAGTGTGAAAGCTTAACAGATTCTGAGTGGAAGGCGTATGAAACCTATCTTAAGAAACTTGAGCGAGATAGGTTAAGGAGGTCTTCCTCCAGGAGTGTTTCGGGTAGGCAAGATTTTAATGATTCTCCTGCTAACCCTCCTTCTATAGTTTATGCTCCTACCCCTGTAGTGTTGCCTTCGGGCCCTGAAGCAGTGTCTGTAGAAGGTAATACTTTATCTTTAATTCTTGAGTCGATTTGTAACTTAGAATCAAAAGTGTTGGCTCTGGAGAGCAAAAGTGAAGTTATAAAGTGCAGTGAAAGTGCCCTTTGTGTAGTGGAGGGTGCGTCAGATCGGCCTCATTCCGCCTCTAGACCTAGACCTCCGCTTGACTCCCAGGTTACGGGGAGAGAGCATGTCGAAAGTCGAAGGAGGGTTACGAGGAACCCCCACCGATCTGACGTGCCTTCGGCAGCTTCTGATGAACCTACCCAGACTGCCAAGGAGCGTGCGCGTGCACGTCTCCTCAAGGATTGCTTTTCCTCTTCTGAAGCTTCCTCCCCGCTCAAGGGGTGGAGCTCTCATGCTGCATCACGTCAGCTGAAAAGGACGGCTCGTGTTCGGGACGAAGAACAGCAGTTGGCTCCCGTCTCGACGGACTACAAGGTCTTAACTCGTCTTCTACAATCAGTCTTTGCAGACACTTTTCAGCCTGAAGCTCCACGTACTCCTCCCTCTCAGTTTTCGTCTTCCAAAGCTACTAAGATCTCGGGCTTTGTGAAAATGAAGAAGTCGCTTTCTACGAAGCAAGCTTTTCGCAAGGTCCACGATTGGATGGAAAAAAGGAAAGCTTCAGGCAAGACTTTTTTCGCTTTACCACCTTCAAGACTTTGTGGCAAGGCTGGTATGTGGTACGCTTCCAGCCTCGGCTCAAGGAGACTTTGGAAGTATTGTGGATGCCGCCAGAAGATCTTTTCTGTCTTCTTCTAAAGTCTCTTGGACGCATAGTGAGCTAGATTTTCACCTTAAAGGCCTCTTCAGGACACTAGAGGTCTTTAATTTTCTTGACTGGTGCCTAGGAGTTTTGGATGCCAGGTCCAGGAGTACTGATTCCATTAGTCTCGGGGAGCTGTCCAGTGTATTGTCTTGCATGGACAAGGCCGTCAGAGATGGTTCTGAGGAGTTGGCTGCTCATTTCAGCACGGGACTGCTTAAGAAGAGAGCACTCTTTTGCAATTTTACCGCTAAATCGGTCTCGCCAGCGCAAAAAGCGGATCTACTTTTCGCTCCTTTCTCAGACCATCTCTTCCCCCAGTCTATGGTAAAGGACATAGCCGCCAGTCTCCAGGAGAAAGCAACCCAAGACCTTCTGGCGCAGTCTTCAAGGAAACCTACAACTACTTCGTCTTCTGGGTCCTCTGCTGTGAAGAAATCGAAGCCCTTTCGATCTGCTTCTTCCTCGAAGCCAGCCCCTCGAGGAAGAGGCTCTTTCAGAGGCAAGACCCCCGCTCCTTCTAAGAGCAAGAAGTGAGAGGGAAGTCCTTCAGCCACCGGTAGGAGCCAGACTTCTACATTTCGCTAGAGCCTGGGAAGAGAGAGGTGCCGACGCTTGGTCTCTGGACATCGTCAAAAAGGGGTACAGAAGGAAGTCTCCAACAAAGTGGTTCAGATAAACTCAGACAACACCACAGCCCTGGCATACCTCAGGAAACAGGGGGGAACTCACTCTCCTTCTCTGTTCGCCATCGCGAAGGATGTCCAGATATGGGCGAAGTCGCAAGACAAGATTCGTGTCAGGTGTGGAGAACGTGCGAGCGGACCTTCTCAGTCGGCAAGGACAGCTTCTGCCGACGGAGTGGACCCTTCATCAGGAGGTATGCCAGTCGTTGTGGAAGCTGTGGGGACGTCCTCATGTGGACGTTTTCGCAACTTCCCGAACGAAGAGACTTCCGCTTTATTGCTCCCCAGTTCTGGACCCGGGAGCAGTGGCAGTAGACGCTCTACTGTGGAATTGGTCGGGACTAGACTACGCATTTCCCCCATTCAAGATCCTCGGGGAAGTAATGAGGAAGTTCGCAGCATCAGAGGGAGCGAGGATGACCCTCATCGCCCCCTTCTGGCCAGCGGCTGACTGGTTCACGGAGGTAATGTCCTTCCTGGTAGACTTTCCAAGGACTCTGCCCCTAAGGAAAGATCTACTCAGACAGCCCCACTTCGAGAGGTACCACAAAAACCTCCCCGCTCTGAGTCTGACTGCGTTCAGACTATCAAGAAGTTGGCCAGAGCGAGGGGTTGTTCAAGACCTGTGTCTACGGCGATTGCCACCGCAAGGAGGCCCTCCTCAATCGCAGTATACCAATCAAAGTGGGCTGTCTTCAGAAGTTGGTGCAGAAAGAAGGGCATTTCCTCCACCTCAACCTCTGTGAGCCAGATAGCAGATTTCCTTCTTCACTTCAAGAAAGAAGCGTGCTTTCTGTAGTCTTCAGGCATAGAGGACTCGACTTAGCGAATGACAGAGACATTCACGATCTCATTAGATCCTTTGAGACTGCGAAAGTTCTCCAACCGAAAGTACCATCGTGGAATTTAGACGTGGTACCTAAGTTCCTCATGTCGAGTCAATTTGAACCGCTCCATTCAGCTTCGCTTAGGAATCTGACAAAGAAGACCATTTTCCTAACCGCTCTGGGGATGGCGAAGAGGGTTAGCAAAATCCAGGTCATAAGCAAGCACATTGGGTTCAAGGATCATAGTGCGGTTTGTTCCCTAAGTCCTATGTTCTTAGCAAAGAACGAGAACCCTTCTAACCCTTGGCCGAGAACGTTTGAGATCAAAGGGTTGTCGGAGCTAGTGGGACCTGAACCTGAGAGAGTCCTGTGTCCTGTCAGGGCTCTCAAATTATATTTGCAGAGAACCAGAGCATGCAGAGGCTCTTCTGAGAACTTGTGGTGCTCGGTGAAAAAACCAGATCTTCCGATGTCAAAGAACGCACTGGCATTCTTCTTAAGAAGTACAGTTAAGGAAGCTCATGAAAAGTGTCGTGAAAGTGATATGAAGCTTCTAAAAGTGAAAGCCCACGAGTTGAGGGCTATTGCTACTTCGGTGGCTTTTCACAAGAATATGGCAATCAAAGACATTTTGGGCGCCACTTATTGGCGAAGCAATTCGGTGTTTGCTTCACACTACCTGCGGGAGGTGAAGGCAACATACGAAAATTGCTACTCGCTCAGACCATACGTCGCTGCAGACACTGTTTTGGGGGCAGGAGGTAGCACTCATCCTATCCTTTAATGGTTAGGGGAGTTTTTAACTTGTGTTATGGTTGTGGGGTTGACCGCCTGCGGCAGATCTCCCTTCCATTAGCTTAGTCTAAGTGGGATACCTTTGGTAGGCTACGCCAGGTGGTTTTGTTTTACTTCGTTGCCCTCATTGTATGGTCAATGGTCTAGTCACGTCGTGGTCTCACCCCTGTTGACAGATCATCTGGAGTGCACCAGCTTTATAGGTCTCTACCTCGCTGGCAACTCTAGTAGCACAAGCAGACTTACGCGGCAGTAACCACGAAGCCAGCTATGCTAACAGGTAAGGAACCAAGATATCAATTATCTGCATATATATGTTTCCTAAAATCTTCTATTCTGTCTACTCCCACCACCAAAGGTGGGATTCAGCTATATATATATCTGACAGGTAAGTTTCATGAACAAAATGATATTGTAATGATACAATTAAGGTTGTTCATACTTACCTGGCAGATATATATAATCAAGTACCCACCCACCTCCCCTCAGGAGACAGTGGAAATAAAAATTATGAATAGAAAATGGGAATGGTTCCTGATACCCGCCTCCCAGCGGTGGGAATGGGTACTAACCACCTGACTCCCACTGCGTGTGTCGTAAGTGTTTAAGTTTCTGTCGGATTCGGAAAAATACAGCTATATATATCTGCCAGGTAGTATGAACAAACTTAATTGTATCATTACAATATCATTTTTCCTAACTATACAAACCTGAGGTCCTTTTACACATAGTCCCACCTCATGCCACCCCTCACTCTGCATTTTTTGCTTGGGCCTAAAGCAAAAGTGATTCTTCGCCTCCCAGTCGCGCGGCGTGCGCACTGTCGGACAAACAGTTAACTACCGAACTCCCTTGTTCGAAAGCTTACGACCATCCAGCTGCCGCTAGTTACCTTCCTATTGTAAAAGGACCTCAGGTTTGTATAGTTAGGAAAAATGCAATTTTTGACAAATTGTCATATTTTAGAATGGTTGTTTTTAGTTAACCGAAAAAGGAAAACCGTAAACTTCTGTTGGGTACCAGCACACACAGGAGTAGCTGGAAATGAAAAGGCTGATAAGCTAGCGAAAAGGGCAATTCTTGATGGTCCACAAAGAAATATTGCATTACCATTTAGAGATTTTTTCCCTTACATACAAAAAATAGCCCGAGAGAAGTGGCAAAATAAATGGGAAAATTTAGTAGAAAGCAATCAAAAGATGTTGGAAATTACAAGATCAGCAATTCCTTTTAATTACAGCAAAATGTCGAGGAGATGGGAAACAGCCCTTTGCCACTTAAGAATTGGCCACATACACCTAACACGTGGTTATTTAATGGCTGGACATCCCCAGACATTCTGTGATGACTGCCTAGTTCCTCTGACTGTGCAACACTTGCTGGTCGAGTGTCCCAGTCTTCAGGACATATGAGAGCGTTTCCTCTCAGAGTGCGTGCCGTAATGAGGAAGGTGAATACCTTCTCTCCAGGGTACTTGGAAGGAATATTATTAGTCAGGCGAGTGGTATTCTTAGGTTTGTGGAGGAAGCAGGCTTCCTACAAAAGTTATAACTTTTTATAGTAAAGTATAAAAGATATCATGCTTGAAACTTAAGTGTATATAAGAACATTTTTTTTTTTTACTTATTTACATCAATCAGTCAATCAATCAATCCTCGCCTGGTGCTAGAGGCTCTGCCACTACACCAGGTTCCGGCTCGGCCTCTCGTCCGCGAGAGGTACCGAGTGTACAGTCACCCACGGGTGGCCGTGCAGCCAAGACCCAGACGCCAGAGCTCGCTCGACGCCAGGATCACGGCATGGAGCAGAAGGCTGGCGAGAGCCACTCAGGTGACTCTCGCTAGACCAGTGATCGCTCTCTTAGCGACCAGCTGGTTACCAGGGTTGCCGTGACGGTCCTAGACCGACCACGGGCGGAGGCTGGTAAGAGGTCCCCTCGATCGCAGGAACCAGCCTCGGCTGGTTCCAGCGGTTTGACGCGCCGTGAGAACGGGCACCGGTCCCATCGTACAGTGGTCTCTGCAGGTCCCCTGACCGCCGCTCCCACCGGGACCGGACAGATAGGGGGGCCAGCAGCAGCTCCCCTGACGCACGGGACTGGGGCCACTGTTCTCGGTCCAGCCGCTCGCCCCAGGGGAGTGGCACGACCAGGCCTGCAGCTTGATCGCCTGCAGCCCCCCCAAGCACACCGGTTCTGCCAGGGGGAGCGTCAGGTCTTCCTCTCCTGTTCCTCCAACTTCCTCGGGTTACACCGGGAAGGGTTAGATAACAAGGAGTGATCGTGAGGGGCGCGCCCCCCCACGATCCCGCCATGACGTCCTATGTGCCAGGCACGGTCCTCGGATTGACCAGGTCGTATGCGCAAGTGGCAGGAGGAGACCGGGAGGGCTGCCGCTGTTCCTCCCTCTGAAGAAGGAGGGTCTCGGGAATCGCTCTTGCTGGAGGGGCTTGATGGTCCTACTCCTCAAGATGCGGGCACTCCTGAGATCCAGAGGAATTTTGCTGAGGTCATTTTGCTGATTCGTCAGCACAACGACCTCGGGGAATGATCGCCAACCGCTGGTCCAGACTAGCAACTCGACCATCACCGTGGTTGATGATCATCACAGTCCTCCCAGCCTACCAGTTCTGCTGGTAGGCAGGGGAGGAGCTCTCATAACAGCTCCCCTGACATAAGACCGACGCTCCGTTCCTTGGTCCAGCTTTTCTCCAAGAAGCCGCTGGTCCAGACCTGCAGCTCGATCGCCACCGTTGGTTGGCGATCGATCGCCTGCAGTCCTCCCAGCCTACTAGCATGCTAGTAGGAAGGGTAGGAGCATCAGGTCTCCCTCACCTGTCCCTTCAACCTCCTTAGGCTACACCGGGAGGAATGAGGCAAGCAGGAGTGACCGTGAGGGTGGGGGTTGCTGGCAAGGACAAATGACGCTTTCCAGACTCTAGGAGGGACCATCACCACTGTTCACGTGACGGTCCGTCTGGACCACGCATTCAAGAGAACAGGGCTCGCTCCCCCTTCGGTCCTCTTGAGAGGTTTCAGCCTCGACGAGGACTGGGACGTGTCAGAGGACGGTATCGGCTCTCCCCTGTCAGGTGCTCGATCAGCCCCACCCAGACGACGTTCACGGTGGCGGCAGACACTTAACCTACAGTACGAGTTCATAACCCTCCTTGGGAAAACGTTTTCTCCTGACGATACGTTTTCCCAGACTGAGAGGCCATCGCCGCAATGGGATGGCTGCTCGTACTCGCTTCTCCAACTGCTAGTTCCACTGGGAAGGCGAGCGAGTATCCAATTCCTCCCCCATTCCCTCTCTCCTTACGGCTACGAGGGAAAGGGGAGGGATCCTGCAGAGTTCCCTGTAGGATTCCACGTTGGGGACTGCGTTCCTGGGGGGACCTTCGGGTCCTACCGGACGGAAGTCCCCGTCATTGAGGAAGGATCCTGCCCCATCCTCGATTTCTACGGGAATCGGGAGGACCACCAACCGATGATCGTCTGACAAATTCGGTGGTGGTTTCACCGAGTGCTTAGAATTCTGCGGAATTTCTAGCACTCTTAAAGTGTTCGGGTTTTTTTACGATCTGCAGACACTTGGGCGAAACCACGGTCCAGAGTGGGCTAGACAAGAATCCCCGATAATTGTTACTACGATAATCGGGAATCTCGCCGAATGCTCGAATTCCTGGAATTTCTAGCGTTTGGAAGAAGCACTGCTGCTGAAGGAAGAATATCTCACAGTAGGCGACCAACCCTGGGATAGAAAAGAACGGACGGGAACATCCAGTTTGGCTTGAACTATCGTCTTCGGTATTCTGTTATCACCATTGAAGCTTTCCTTCGGGGAAGACTTCTCCTTCACTCTCTTGATTAGAGAATGAAGGGTGTCGGCTTCCAATCCTTATTCTCATTCCTCGAATGGAAAAGAATTTAGGATGGAGGTCTTTGTACAGGAACCTACAAGTATAGTACGTATATTACCCTCGCGACATGATTCTGTTAATCAGTTGAATTGTCCAGGGCGTAGGCACATACCGTAGTTAACTCTACGGATTGTGACCGAGACGAATAGTATCTTAATTGAACTGCAACTCGGGACTGCCTGCAACCTCCCAGGAGTTACCAGTTTCGATTTTGAGATACTTATGGTATTGTTACGACAACACCACCTCAGCTTTTGTATTCACCGAAATCCGTTTCATTTATATACAATTGCTCGAGCGTAACGAATTCCTTCTTGGAATGGATTACCTGGCAACTCAGGATGACGAGGGAGCGAGAGCTAACTGTGTATTGGACTGCCGACTCAGCCCAGTACCAGCTGGCTCTCCAAGATGCACGGCCGGTTTATGTCTCTCTCCCCTACAATGATTGACTACCGAACCGTATCTCTGCCCGACAATCACAGACTTAGGTCTCTGATTGACGGGGATTCTCGCATACATGAATGACCATCTCTTCTGCATCGCCTTGGAGCATTGCGAGAATTTTCAAACAGAGATATCTCTTGGACTCTTATCATCTTTCTGTTTAACGCACGGTAACAGAAGTCTGTAGCCTAGTCTCCCACTGCATCGCACCCCTGCGATAATGCGGAATGATTTCTTCAGACATCAGAGTTTGTCTTCTAAAAATATCTCATATTCGTAGGTATGCAATTGTTCATTGTTCACCCCGAATTACAGATGTATAACAGAAGACATCGCCTGCTCCCCGCCCTGCCAGCTCTAGTACTTCCAAGTATTGTCCTCCCTGGATAACCTGAAGAAGAAGATGATCAGCCCATGAGAAGCAGTTCTTCAGGCAGTACTTCCCAGTTTTGTTCATGAAACTTACCCAGCAGATATATATATAGCTGTATTTCTCCGAAGTCCGACAGAATTTCAAAACTCCCAGCACACGCAGTGGTCGGCCAGGTGGTTAGTACCCATTCCCGCCGCTGGGAGGCGGGAGTCAGGAACCATTCCCATTTTCTATCAGATTTTTTCTGTCGCCGGTGCTGATAACAACTGTTTTCAGTACCTCCGTCTAGGATTTTTGAAACTTCCTTGTTACTTAAGTATTCTGTTTGTCTTTTGGTTATTGAACGTGGATCGTGACTAGGCATACGCTGATAGTGGATTGGATTTTGAATTTGGTTTGGTTTTTTCTTTAACTAAGATGTCTGGGACTAGTTCAACTAGCACCAGTGTGTGTTGTATATAAGGTTGTAAGGTGAGGCTACCGAAAGGTTCGGTAGACCCACACACAGTATGCACGAGTTGTAGAGACCATGTGTGTGTAGTAGATGACCGTTGTAAGGAGTGTGAATGTCTGTCTGATTCAGGTTGGAAGGCTTATGAATCCTATGTGCGAAAATTGTAGCGCGATAGGATAAGGAGGTCTTCCTCCAGGAGTGTATCAGTCAGTAGAAGTAAGGGTAGTAAGGTTTCTCCTACTATTCCTTCAGTAGTTTGTGCAACACCTAAATCTGTTGTGCCTTCGGGCCCTGAAAAATCTGTGGTGGTCAATGCCCTATCTATGATTCTAGAATCATTATGGAATCTAGAATCTAAAGTGCTCGCTTTGGAGGGTAAAAGCATTGTTAGTGAAGTGAAGTGCAGTGAAAGTGCCCCCAGTGTTGTGGAGGGGGCGTCAGATCGGCCCTATAATGCCTCTAGGCCTGGACCTCTGTCGAACTCCCAGGACCAGGGAGACGGACATGTCTAAAGCCGAAGGAGGGTTACAGGGAACCCCCACCGATCTGGCGTCCCTTCGGTAGAACCTGTCGACGATCCCCAGGCTGCCAAAGAGCGCGCTCTTGCGCGTATCCTCCGCGAGTGCTTTTCGTCTTCAGAGGCGTCCTCCCCGCACAGGAGTTGGAGCTTTGGGAGACACTCGCGTCATCTGAAAAGAACTAAGACGTCAGATGTCGCACAGGCGGCTGTCGTCAGTAGTTTCTCAAAGGAGGACGCGGAACGTCCTTTCGCTCCTTCTGCTTTACGGGTTTCGCCTTTTTATGTGGACTACTCTCCACTGCAAAAGAGAGCAAAGACGCAAGTTGTCGCACAGGCGGCCAGCGTTTTTGGTCTGAGGGAGGAGGGCGCTTCACGTCCTTTCTCTTCTGCTGCTTTGCGGTCTTCACCAGAGAGTTTTGCTGCATTGACGCCACAAAAGAGAACCAGGACGTCATCCGACGATGACGCCTTTGAGCGCCCCAGTCGCTCCAAGAAGAGAACTGAGTCGGTCCATGTGAGAAGGAATAGGGCTTCCCCTCAGCCCTCGCCTTCTCACAGGATCAGCTTTTCACCTGAAAAGGAACCTTCTCCAACAAAAAGAGTCATCCGTTCGATGCAACTACAACTTGCTACGTTGCTGGCTGAGAGAGAGGTAGAACCGCGTCGTAGAAGAAAAGATGATAAATTGCCGATCAAAAGATCTAAGCGGTATTCCACTTCTTCGGATCGCTCTTCTCTTTCACCGGTTTCCACACCCTCTAGATTTCGTGCATCTCACCTGCAGTTGGGTAAAGAGCGCGAGGAACTTCCTCCGAAAGATTCGTATATCGAGAGGAAGAAAACTCGCCTTACTCTTCGAAGCGTTCCCCTCTCTTCTCATAGGGGCTCGGTTTATCCGGATGTTGACGTTCTTTCTGCTGCGAAACAAGGCGGTTTGCAAGCTGAGAAACAGGATATGGACACTAAGCTGGACGCTTATATGGACGCCAAGCGTGGCGCTCAGCTGAACGATAAGCGTGAGGCTCGGTCGGACGTCAAGCGTGACGCTCAGCTGGACGCTAGGCTGGACATCAAGCGTGACGCTCGGCTGGACGCCAGGTGTGGCGCTCGGATGGACGCTGAGTATGACAAGTTTACGAACACTCGTCCAGATGTTATGAATGACGCTTTGTTGGACACTCTTCAGGACTCACAACGTGATATTAGTTGGACGCTCGCTGACACTCTAACATTCGTAGAGACTCCCATCGAGATATTGTCCAGGAAACAAGCACTTCTATTCCTGAACCTATGGATACTAATGTACAGAACGCACCTGGTACGTCACAGCAGCGCTCTTCATCAAAGATTGGACCGAAAGGACTTATACCACCTTCTTCGGGAGGCCCCTCTGCCGCTCCTACAGAAGGAGGATTGAGTAGTATTTCAGAAGAAACAGACGAGGATCAACCTTCTACATCAGCTTCTTCTGATTATCAAGTATTAGTTCATTTGCTTCAGGCTTCTTTTGGAGACGAATTCCAACCCGCAGCTCCTCGCTCTCCTCCTTCTCAGTTTTCATTGTTGAAAACCAGCAAGACTCCTGGATTTGTTAAGATGACGAAGTCTCTTTCAACTAAAAGAGCTTTCAAAAAGGTTCAAGATTGGATGGAGTCGAGAAAAGCGCAGGGAAAGACTTCTTTTGCCCAGCCTCCTTCAAGACTATGCGGCAAGGCAGGCATTTGGTATGATACAGGTGAAGATGTCGGTTTAAGAGCTCCCGCATCTGCGCAAGGTGATTTTTCCAGCCTAGTCGACGCACCAAGGAGGTCTCTCCTTTTGTCAGCAAAAGTAGCCTGGACGCCTGCTGAAATGGACCACCATCTTAAAAGGCCTTTTTCGGACAATAGAAGTGTTCCATTTCTTGGACTGGTGCTTGGGACTGCTAAACACAAAGGCTCGTAGTCAAGATTCAATTAGCCTGGGGGAGCTATCCAGCGTTCTTGCGTGTATGGATAAGGCCGTCAGAGATGGTTCAGAGGAATTGGCTTCGCATTTTTGTGCAGGGCTCTTAAAAAAGAGAGATCTCTACTGCAAATTCACTGCGAAGTCAGTATCTCAAGCACAGACGGCAGATTTGCTTTTCGCCCCTCTCTCGAACCATCTCTTTCCCCAGGCTATGATTAAAGATGTACCCGGCAGTCTGCAAGAAAAAGCTACTCAAGACCTCTTAGCGCAATCTTCTAGACGTCCTGTAGTTCCTTCGACTTCTGCAAGAACACAGTTTTCCAAGAAAATAAAGCCCTTTCAGGCACCAGTAGGAGCCAGGCTTCAGTTATTTGCAAAAGCCTGGAGAAAGATAGAGCCGGACACCTGGTCGCTCAATGTCATCGAGCGAGGATACAAAATACCTTTCCTGAAGCCGCCTCCGCTGTGCACGACGCCCAGGGATCTATCACCTTCGTACCATCTGGAAAAACAACAGATCTTGTTCGATCTGCTCGCAAAAATGCTCGAGAAGAGGGCAATAGAACAGGTCGACGACCTTCAATCCCCGGGTTTCTACAACAGGTTATTCCTGGTACCGAAACAGTCGGGAGGTTGGAGGCCAGTTTTAGATGTGAGCAGTCTAAATCTTTTTATAGAGAGACAGAGGTTCAAGATGGAGACACCTCAGTCAGTGCTTGGGGCCTTAAGACAAGGCGATTGGATGGTGTCATTAGACCTTCAAGACGCATATTTTGTCTAATCCTTGCTGTTGACGTCCCTGGGACGGAAAAGCTCGAAAAGCCACTGAATCCATCTGAATCCCCAGATACACGATGGACTGTGTGGGGATCAGTTGTGACTTTTCAAAATTCAACAGAAGTCCCAGGGACTTCGCTAGAGTTAAGGTTGATTGAAGGTACTTCAGACACTTTTCTTTCGATGATGCTCGAATGAGCCAGACGATCATCGGTTGGTGGTCCTCCCGATTCCCGTAGAAATCGAGGATGGGGCAGGATCCTTCCTCAACAACGGGGACTTCCGTCCAGTAAGACCCGAAGGTCCCCCCAGGAACGCAGTCCCCAGCGTGGAATCCTACAGGGAACTCTCTGCTGGATCCCTCCCCTTTCCCTCGTAGCCGTAAGGAGAGAGGGAATGGGGGAGGAATTGGATACTCGCTCGCCTTCCCAGTGGAACTAGCAGTTGGAGAAGCAAGTACGAGCAGCCATCCCCTTGCAGCGATGGCCTCTCAGTCTGGGAAAACGTATCGTCAGGAGAAAACGTTTTCCCGAGGAGGGTTACGAACTCGTACTGTAGGTTAAGTGTCTGCCGCCACCGTGAACGTCGTCTGGGTGGGGCTGATCGAGCACCTGACAGGAGATTCCTCAACCTAAGTTACCGTCTTGGAAATTGGACGTGGTCCTTAAATTCCTAATGTCCAGTCAGTTTGAACCGCTTCAAAATGCATCGTTAAGAGATCTTACCAAGAAAACTGTTTTCCTAACCGCTCTGGCGACGGCGAAGAGGGTTAGCGAAATTCAAGCTTTTAGCAAGCATATTGGATTTAAGGGGCATAATGCAGTCTGCTCATTAAGCCCGACGTTTCTAGCTAAAAATGAGAATCCATCCAACCCTTGGCCCAAAAGTTTTGAGATTAAGGGTATGGCGGAAATCATTGGACGAGGGCCAGAGAGAGTCCTGTGTCCTGTCAGGGCTCTAAAGATTTATTTGCGGAAAACGAAGGAATGTTGAGGTCCTTCTAACAACTTATGGTGTTCGGTCAAGAGACCAGAGTTACCTATGTCGAAGAATGTTCTGGCATTCTTCTTGAGGGACACCATTAGACAGGCGCATTCATCTTGCGAAGACAGTGATATTAAGCTGTTGAAAGTGAATGCCCACGAAGTGAGGGCTATATCTACCTCGGTAGCCTTCCAAAAGAATATGGCACTCAATGACATTCTGAGTGCCACTTTTTGGCGAAGCAACTTGGTGTTCGCTTCACACTACCTGCGGGATGTAAAGACGACATACGAGAACTGTTATGTGCTTGGACCATACGTCGCCGCAGACACTTTGTTGGGGGCAGGAAGTAGCACTCATCCTACCTGTAGAAAATGGGTAGGTGATTTTTTAAAGGTTTATATTGATTTATGGTTGTAAGGTCATGCCGCCTGAGCCGGACTTCCTTTCCTTTAGCCTAAGTAATGTGGGAATTAAATTTGTTAGGCTGGTCAGGTGGTGGTTTTTGCTTCGTTGCCCTCACAGTATGGTCAAAATGGTCTAGTCACATTGTGGTCACGTTCCCGTTGACAGATCATCTAGAACTCACCAGGTATATAGGTCACTACCTTGCTGGAGACTCTAGTAAAGCAATAGCAGACTTGGGTGACAGTAATCATGAAGTCAACTATGCTAACAGGTAAGGAACCAAGATGTCAATCATCTGCATGTAATGTGTTTCCAAAATCCTTTTCTGTCTCTCCCTACCTCCAAAGGTGGGATTCAGCTATATATATATCTGCTGGGTAAGTTTCATGAATAAAATGATATTGTTAAGATACAATAAAGTTTGTTCATACTTACCTGGCAGATATATATAATCAAAGTAGCCCGCCCACCTCCCTCAGGAGACAGTGGGAATAAAGCAAAAATCTGATAGAAAATGGGAATGGTTCCTGACTCCGCCTCCCCCAGCGGCGGGGGGAATGGTACTAACCACCTGGCCGACCATGCGTGTGCCGGGAGTTTTGAAATTCTGTCGGACTTCGGAGAAATACAGCTATATATATATCTGCCAGGTAAGTATGAACAAACTTTATTGTATCTTAACAATATCATGTTTTCATTACTGAAAAGCGCCCCGCTTTCATTGCAACTACGACTCCTCACCGAATAGCAATGAAATAGCGGTTTAGTGTTTTCAGTCCTTTGTAAGCACAGGTTAAGAATCTTGAGAATTCTTCTCTCGATTCGGCTGTGAAGACGTAGGTGGGATTCACCTTCCACCTTCGTCTTCAACGGCACATAGTGTTGTTTCTCCTTAGCTGAGATTCAACTACTATGAGAATTCCGTCTTGCCATCAGGGACCTCGGTCTCTAGAAGGCAATTGACTTTCGCCTGTTGGGCACATGCCTTAAGAGAATCATCACCTCGCCGTCCGGCATCGGTGGCAAACAAATAGAAGATTTGTATGGTCTCTCGGCATAACCCTTTATAGGCGAAGGTCACGTGACTTGCTCAGATGCTTGGAAAACTTGCCTCACACTACCGAACGCAGTCAGTTGGCAGTTGTCAGAGCGCCCGAGTCAGTTACGAGCTGCGCTGTGGACTTAGTTCAGTTGTTCCAGATCAATCATTACTTCGTCCTACTAGCTTGTTCCAGTACCCATACCATCGACACCCACCATGGGGTATCGGTGTCCTATCCACTACAAAGATGGAGAGACTTCGCCGCAGGGGGATACGAGACCGCCAGAGACTTCGCTGCAATGGGATACGAGAATGCGAGACACTTCGCTGCAGACGGATAGACCAGTATGGGTACTGGACATCACCGAAGAGGGAACTGCATGGCTTTTCCTGCGAAGTCAAGCATTCAGGGGATGGGGATCTGTGACGCTCGATTTTCATACCAAACTTAGTAGCAAAGACTCAGAATCCTTTGGTCCCTGCCAATCGGTTCAAGTTCTTCACAATCCCCTCCCAAATGGACTTCACCGCCTTCGATGCGAAGGAGATGCTGCTTTGTCCTGTGAGGGCGCGACGGCGCTATCTGAAGAAACTTGACACCTTAGGTCTGAGTGTTGACACATATTCGTTAGCACCGGGAAGACCAAGAAGAAGTTACAGGAACACTTTCTTGCTGGCTGCATGAGGTGATCAGGAGGGCGTACGAAGCTGATGGTAGCGACGACATCCGTACCCTTCGTCCGAGAGCCCACGAAGTCAGAGATATTGGTCCTTCCTTCGCGTTCCGCAAGAACTTCTCCGTGGCGCAGGTACTGAAGGCAGGGGTCTGGGCCAACCAGACCACCTTCACCTCCTTCTACCTTCGGGATATTCCCCACAGGTCCTTGGATACTTTTTCCTTGAGACCCGTGGTGGCTGCTCAACACGTGTGTAGCTAACCCAGCCCCTAGCAGGCAGAACAGCATCGATTCCTGGTGTGACTGTAGAATGGATGAGTGAAGAGAGTGTGACTGGCTCCTCTTCCCATCTTTTTCTCCCCTCTGCCTGTGGGCAGAGGAATACGGTAGTCACCCTGCTGGAAGGATGAGATGCAGGTAAGCTACTCAACCAAGCCCCATCCCTTTCATTAGGGATAGGAGTGAATATCCACCACTTCCCCCAACACCCCCTGATCCCAACTCCTTGACGAGGTGGGGGGCTTAGGGATCCACTGCAGAGAGAGTATGCCCCTTTTACACCTACACTCTCTGCTGTGGATCCAACTGAACATTGGGACCTTTAACTCCTTTACTCCTCCTCCTTATAAATTTTCCCCTTTCCCTTCTTCTTCTTTCGTTGACGACTCTGGCATGGTTTTAGACTATTGAATTGACTGCTCTTTTAACCTGGAGGAGGGTGTAGTTGGACGGCATGCCACTCCACCCGTAAAATCAATCAAGTACCTGACGTGTTCGAGCGAGGGGAAAGTCTTATGTCAAACTTGGTCCCTAGTACTCCGGGTCGGATGCTCGACGGACTGACGACGCCTTAAGTGCTGGGGATCAGTGTATAACCGGAAGTAACCTCTAGGGGTGGCCCATTAATGTGACATTCCACCCCACCCCTCCCTTGTTGGGCTCCATGGTGGGTGGAGGACTACCTGGCTGAAAACATCTCTCTCGTGTACATGTATACATTATTAGGCCCTAATGTTGATGACCCCAGCGCGGAATTAGACTTGGCTACCGGATTCGCTCAAGAAAATAAGCCCAACATAACAAACGATGGCACCATATGAGCCATTAACAAGAAATAATAGAAAAAGAAAAATGTACAAACCTGACCCACAACATTAGTTCATTTTGACACATTTTTGGCACAGATAATTGGTCCAGATTTCTTGTTCTCAAAACAGAGAGGAAAATTTCCTCCTATGTTTAGAGAACAAATTATTAAGCTTACTCCCTACCAGAGAAATGAGTTTCAGAGCACTGAAATTTAATGAATGGCTGATTGAGGCCACAACAAAAGCCCAGTCAGAAGCATATCAGAACATTAAAGAAATTCAAGGGATAAAAGTAACGGTGGAAAGCCATGACATGCTCAACTATATCCAAGGTACAGTTGTACTACCCCAAATTGAAAAATGAGGAAGAATTACCAAAAAGCATATATATTAGAATCACTTAAATAAGATAAAGATGACAATATCACGATCTGGAGTTATATCAAATTCCAAGTAAAAAAAACCAAGAAGTTTCCATCAAAATAGTAAAAATCAAGTTCACAGGCCAAAATTTACCAGCAAAGATTAAAATACTTGGTCAAAACAGAGAAGTACGCCCTCACGTACCGAAACCACTACAATGTAAAAAAATGTTGTAAATTTGGTCACACATTCAAGAAATGCCAAATGAAGAAATATGTGCAGTGTGTGGTTCAGAAGACCATAGGAACTGAGTGGAATTGCCCAAATATTAAATGTGCTAACTGTGGACTTGCTCACCATGCAAAGTCAAAAGAATGCCCATTCTATATGTATAATACAGAATTAAAACTTCTGATGAGTAGAAACTGGAATGGCAGCAAGAGAGGCTAAGCTTGAGTTAAAAGTTAGAGGGATACTTGACCCCAAAGCAGAAATCCATCAATTTATAAAAATTGATGGTTAAAAAATAAGCGGTTCCCCAAATATCTGAAGCTTGTTTAGAAAGTAGGAATCTAATACCTGAAACCACAATAAAAAAACAAAATATGCTGCTCTATCATCCTTAGATGATCATGATGCCAATACTTCATGTATAGAGACAGCAGAAAATTGCTGATGATTTCCCACCAGATCAGAGAGCAAGGGAAAAAGGCGAGACCCTGGAAATGGGACCCCTCCGAAATCAAAAAACTTGACAACAAAGAGGACTCCCATCCTCTAAAAAGTAATATAGATAGTATTGAAGTAGAAGCTGAAACATTAAATCACCTCACAAACTAACGATTTCTTAGAAAATAACAACATTGTCCATATAACTCCATCACCCATAATGGACAAAGAGGAAAATCCTTACTCATCCTCAACCCCAACCAAGTAGTAGTATTCATCATCAAGCTGCCTCTGTTGAAATAGACTCCTCTCCCAGTCTCAGTAAAACAAACAATACACTACCAATCACTCAAAATAGAAATGCCTTATCCACTCATGATAAATTATGTGGATGTAATGAATGTTTCATTGTTCAGTTGAATACAATGAGACTTCCATCAACAAGCAGCCTCACTAATATGATTAATAATTTCATCAAATTCAAAACTAAAAACCAACAGGAAAATCTTGAAAAACATTCCGAAGATTGCATGTGTGTAGACCATCTTATTAAAACTCGCTCATCGAGTGCTAGAGGCATAGAACATTTATTGGAAAAAATAAAACAAAAACAAAAGTCCCAAGGAGCAGTTACAAAGAGACTTAACATAAAGTCAAATATTAAGAAACCTGCAGCTTTACACGAGTATGCAGCCACAAAAGTAAGAGGAAGTAATGTTCTGCTTGACAGAGGCCTTCCCCCACAATAACATTCAGCGCTTATATTATTCAGTGGAACGTAAATGGTTTAAAAACAAGATTACAAATAGGAGAAATTCAAAGATATTAAAACAACAATGAACCTATAGCAATATGCTTGCAACATACAAATGAAAATGTCTCGAGAATAGGCAATTATAACATTAGCATCACATTCAGTTCCTGATATGAATACTTAGGGACAGCAATTTACGTCAATAACCGAATTACTTACGAAAATATATTGACAAATAGTCCTGAATTCCAACTATCAGGAATTAAACTTCATATTAACAACTCTACTTTTAATTTGTATAATATTTACAACCAACCTTCATGTAATTATGATTTACAAAATCTACCTCAAGTATTACCGAATATACGTGATGATTTTTTAATGGTTGGAGATTTTAACGCCCACAGCCCAATATGGGATTCCTTTTGCAATGAAACAGATTCACATGGTAACAAAATTGAGCATATGATTGACAATCATAATCTTTGCATTTTAAATGATGGAGACATTAGCACTTACTTTTCGAAATCCCATGGAAGTTTTTCATCCATAGACTTAAGTATTTGCTCACCTAATATAGTGGACAGATTTGATTGGAATGTTTTAGATGATCCATATACCAGTGATCATTTTCCAATTTTAATATCCTGTTTGGGACATACCCCAACACCAACTGTCCCACGATATAATGTAGATAAGGCAGACTGGGACCAGTATAATTTAAAACCAGCCAGATCCATCCATTTACAGCAGTACAGGTCATGATGAGACAGTAGATTTCTTCACAAACTTTGTAATTACAGCGCTGACGAATCTATTCCTAAGTCAACTACTAATCCCAAGAAACACTCAGTACCCTGGTGGTCTGACACACTATCCCACCTGATACAAGAAAAAACATATTATAGGTAGAAGATTAGAAACCCTGCATAATAGATTTAATGTCATAAGTAAAAGACCTCTAAATTTTTGAGAGCCACTGCCAAGAAACTTGTAGACATTACTATAGAAAATTCAGTCTACTAAAACCTCCAGACAATCGGATCTCGGCAAGATTCAGAAGGGAAGCCATTAGATGGAAAAATAATGTCATGGCAAAAATATGATCTAGCATATCTGATACAACCTCAATAAGTAAAGTCTGGGAAAAATTTAGGAAAATTAATGGATCTCATATTAGATCTCAGAGACATGCACTAATACATAATGGCCAACCAGTACATGATAGTAACGCCATTTCGAATATTTTAGGGCGTAACATCCAAGCAATAAGTAGTATAATCAATATAGATGATCACTTTCGAACCATTAAAGCCCGTGAAGAAGCTGTTCCATTGAATTTTGAAACATTAGAGGATATATATTATAACCAGATTTTCACAGAAGAGGAATTTGAATATGCTTTATCTAACTGTAACTCTTCTGCTCCAGGCCAAGACAACGTAAATTTTGAGATGATAAAAAAAACTGGCTCTGTTAGCAAAAACATACTTATTGAAGCTTTATTTATAATCATTTATGGGTAAATCACCTGTTCCCAAAAAGCATGGAAACATGCTATAATCATACCATTGTGTCAAACCAGGGAAAGATCCAAGCAATCCTAATAACTATAGACCAATATCCCTGACAAGTTGCTTGTGCAAAATTGCTAGAAAAAATGGTAAATTATAGACTAAACTGGTGCCTACGTAAGAATAAGACATTGTCTTCAACTCAATTTGGCTCACAATCTGAAAGATCTACTTTAGATTCACTTTCCCATCTAGAAAATTATATACGGAGAGGGTTTGAACGTAAGCAAATTACAGTTGCATATTCTTTTGATATCCAAAAAGCATATGATACGACCTGGAGATACTCAATTTTAAAGTCCTTACACGAAAATGGTTTTAGAGGGCACTTACCAATTTTTATTGAGAATTTTATCCATGAAAGAACTTTTCAAACCGAATAAATAATGTATATTCTGACTCCTTCAATTTAGATTGTGGAGTCCCTCAAGGAGTGTTTGAGTGGAACTCTTTTTGTTCTTAGCTATTAATAACATCGTAAAGCAGTTACCACAGGGAGTACAAAATAGCTTGTATGTAGAGTTGACTTTTGCTATATATTATTCCTCAAGCAGTCTTCGTCATCTACAAAGAATTCTTAATAAAGCTATCAAAAACATCCACAACTGGACTTTGTCAGTAGGCTTTAAGCTCTCTATAGAGAAAACCCAAGCAATTATGTTCTACAAAAAATAGTAGATGGAAACAGAATCAAGACATAGATCTTAAATTAGGTGATAGCCTCATTCAGTTTAGTAATACTATAAAATTTTTAGGCTTGTATTGACACTCATCTTAATTGGAAAGCACACATAGCCTTGTAAAAAATAAATGTAATAGTGCCTTAAATTTGATAAGAAAATTGTCTCATACTACTTGGGGAGCTAAGAGACAAACATTGCTTATGATATATAAAGCACTAGTTTTATCCAAAGTGGATTATGGAAGTCCAATTTACTGGTCAGCATCACAAAGTACCTTGAAGTCCTTAGACTCTATCCACACTCGAGGCTGAGACTTTGTAGTGGAGCCTTTAAATCTTCTCCAAACACTTCAGTATGTGTGAGAGTGGCGAACCCCCATTATCCGTACATCGTGATCTTGTAACAATGAGAAAGTGCTTTAAGATAACGTCCACTGATTCCCTCCACAAAAAAACTATTTGGCATGCGAGATATATTTATTAGTAATCACGAACCACCTTTTCCAATAAGAGCTAATAGGTTATTGGAATCTATTGGCCTTAGAGTAAATATACTCCCACCCTCAAATTCTCCACCTCCATGGATGATGAAGAAAATCAAAGTATGTTCTAACCTTTATCATCTATCAAAAAAAGCAAAATTATACTTCAGATCCGCTATAAACAGTATACATTAGAACACATTCGAATTAAAGGCCCACATAAAGCAAATATACACTGATGGATCCAAATCTTCTGCAGGAGTTGGTTGTGCTGCAGTGTCATCATACAAAATAAGTCAGAATTCATTGCCAATTGAAGCAACTGTCTTTACTGCTGAGTTAAACAGCAATTATATTGGCAATCAATCAATTAAAATTGACAAATAATAAAAGAAACTGAATAATTTGTAAAATATATTCTGACTCAAGAAGCGCAATTGAATCCCTCAAGAGTTATTCACATAAGAACCCTTTAGTAAAGGAAATTAACAAATCATCAATAAATTATATTCACGTTGGGGGTTAACATTGAAATATGCTGGATTCCTGCCCATGTTGGAATCCAAGGTAATGAAAAGGCAGATGAAAAGGCCAAGTCTGGGGGGATAATTCACCAATTTTTGACAATAAATTGCCTGCTACAGATATAAACTCAGTGAAGCAGTGCATAAAAACAAAATGGCAAAATCTGTGGGATAGTGAAGCAAACACCAATAAATTAAAGAGCATAAAACAGAAAGTAGACTTGTGGAATACATCAGTACAAAATGAAAAACGAGCTGAAGTAATATTAACAAGATTACGAATAGGCCACACAAGACTAACTCACCGAGGTATCTAATGATAACTCCACAGGGAACATCCCTCATTGCAATGTGTGCAATGCAATTTTAACAGTCAAGCATATTTTATGTGAATGCCTAATTTTTAATAGAGAGAGAAATTTATATTTAGGCAATAAATCATTATCAGAAATACTATCAGAATCAGATCATTTTTCTTTATATAGAATATTAATATTTTTAAAAAAGACTAATTTGATTAATAAGATTTAACATATACCATTTTAAATAGACGACTTTGTCATTATTATCTATTTCAGTCTTTTATAAGTTCAATTCATATTTTTAATTCCAACCTCATATATCACTTAATAATCCCCTCATTTATCATTAATTTATTATAATTCATTAACTTCATTCCATACATTCCATGTTGTAGACATAACATTTTATGAGCGTATTTTTAAATAATTTTTTTTCTCCCGAATAATTTCGGGCCAGCACTGTAAGAGTCTGATTAGACTCATTGGGCTGGTAAATCTTAACTTTATAATAATAATAACTTCCCCCAACAAGGGGTGGGAAGTGGAAGCCAACAAGAGACAAACCCATAACTTTATGTTGCCTCTTGCAAAAGGAACAAGTTCTTGCTTACTAGTTTTAAGAGATACGCTTGCCTCTCTCTTATTATACTTGGGTCCAGAGGTCTGACCATTGATCCTGCGGTACATACCCCGATCAATTGGGCAGAGGCTAGGATACCTCCCTCGCTCTTACGACCAGGGAGGCAATCCAAGGTTGGGCGAACACCAGTCTGTTCTCAAAAGACTCAGATTCCTCCCCCCAAGAAGTGTCTTCCTATTGTAAAAGGACCGAAAGGTTTGTATATTGTACCGGAACAAATGACAATTTGTCGAAAATTGCATTTTTCCTAACTATACAAACCTGAGTTCCTTTTACACATAGTCCCACCTCATGCCACCCCTCACTCTGCGTTTATTGCCTGGGCCTAAAGCAACAGTGATTCTTCACCTCCCAGTCGCGCGGCGCGCGCATTGTCGGACAAGCAGTTAACTACCGAACTCCCATGTTCGAAGCTTACGACCGTCCAGCTGCCGCTAGTTACCTTCATATTGTAAAAGGACCTTAGGTTTGTATAGTTAGGAAAAATGCAATTTTGGACAAATATGACAATTTGTCCAAAATTGCATTTTTCCTAACTATACAAACCTGAGGTCTTTTACAATAGGAAGGTTACTAGCGGCAGCTGGATAGGTCGTAAGCTTTCGAACAAGGGGTTCGGTAGTTAACTGCTTGTCCAACAGGCGCGCGTGCGCGACTGGGAGGTAAACAATCACTTTTGCTTTAGGCCCAAGTAAAAACTGCAGTTGTTCCAATACGTAATACAAACCATCGGTCCTTTAACAATAGGAAGTAGCTAGCGGCAGCTGGAACGGTCGTAAGCTTCGAAACAACGAAGAACGGTAGTTAACTGCTTGTCCGACAGTCGCGCGGAGGTAAACAAATCACTTTTGCTTTCGCCGCGGGTGTGAAGGACGTGTTCGTCATCGCTCTCTGCCCGCTTCATCGTCGTATGCTTTGTTTATATGTTTTTTTCTACTAATGGTTGTTTGACTTGAAAATGAAACTGTAAGTCACTGTTTTCATTTTCATTACTTAATATGAACCAACATGGAGTTATCGCCGTAAGATGCGGCGATTTCCTCTCTTTTCATGAATTGAACCCTTGAATTATGTCTCGGTGCTGAGGGCGGGCGCGCTCGCGCCGAGTCATGTATTTTGGGCGAAAGTGTGTAATTGAAAAATGTAAGTACTCTTTTCATTATATTTTTGCCCTGTGCGTTCGTTACCGAGAGTGTGATTGCGCTCGGCACGAGCCTTTTAATTTTGTATAATAGAATGCAATGAAAGTGGATTCGCAATTGCAATATTCTTTCATTTTCATTTATTTATTTGCATGAAATTTAATTTGGATCAATTTCGTTCTTACCCGGGAATTGATCCTTACGATTTTTTATGTGAAAATGAAATCGCAAGTGCAGTATTCTGTTTCATTTTCATATATTTTATGATAGCATCATATTATTGGATCAAGTTTTCCGTTCTTACCCGGGAATTGATCTTTTCCCCTTTAAGTTCTATGAAGTGAATCGCAAGCAGTATTCTGTTTCATTTTCATATTACTTTTCACTGCTGTCGGGGCTGGGGGGGGGGAAGCGAAGATCTGCCAGGAAGTCGTCGGAAAGCTCTCCCGCGACTCCCTTGGTATCCGATTCTTCGTCTTCCTTCCTGCCCCCCGCTCAGCTTCTTCGTTGTATTTTGTATTTGGGGTCTTCCTTGCGTTCGGGGTGGGCATGTCTTCCCCCCGTGCTGAGATTGGGAACCCCTCTTACTAATCTATCTATGTTACCGCAGGTGCTACATCCGTGGGAGACGACCTGGACAGGTATGGACCACCGCGGAGGCAGGGCGTGCCTAGCATCCACGGGCTGCTGCAGCATCTAGCAAGGTCTGGGGCGGTCTCCACTACTACCACGGACCGCTTATGCTGCTCCCCCCCCTCCTGGTCTACACTCCCCATGCTGTGTCGATGACGCCGTCTGCCGCTACTAGGGCCGCAGCCGTACCGAGGTGGGGTTGCCGCCGCCGCCTGTTTTCTTCGTGTTGCCTCGCCCCAGACTTCCGCTGTTCCAGCAGCTCGCCCCTGGACCGGCCGCCAGGGACCCCCAGGTTCCGCTGACTGCCGATGATTCTACGAGGCGATCGCTGGGCCTGCCGTACCTGCCGCTGATGTGATTCCCGCTGTTGGCTTGGCTGTCCCTTCTAGGTCTACCGCTGCCGCTGTTCCTGTCGCTCCTGGTTCCTTTGCCTGTCCATGCTGGTCCTGCCCACGGTGGTGGTCTTCCCCAGTCCCAGGTCCTTCCGGACAGTGCAGTCGGGCCGTGTTGCTTCGGCAAAGCCCCGGCTCCTGCCTGGATGGAGGACCTGACGACTGTCCTGCGTGAGCTGACGAGGAAGAGGAGAAGAGGAAGCTGTCATCTTTGTCTTCATCGTCGCTGCTGCCTCTTCCCCTTCGACTTCTAAGGCCATAAGCCGAAGAAGAAGAAGGCTGCCTTCCCCCTAAGAAGTCTCCTTCGGAAACTTCTAAGGGCCCGTCCCACCCCGGTGGGACGGGGGGTCCTCTTCTGCTGGTCCTCCTGCTCCTTCGGGAGCGGGGCCCGTCTCCCCTTCCGTAAGGAAGAGATAGACGGGACCAGAGGATTATCGGTTAGCTCTGGTACTTCCTCGCTGGTGCTAGCGGCGATGCCGCTACGCCAGGTTCCGGCTCGGTCTCTCGTTCGCGAGAGATCCGAGTGTAGTTCTCCCTCGGGAGACCGTGCAGCCAAGTTTCGGCGCCAGAGTTCGCTCGCGCCAAGACGCGCACGGAGCAGAAGGCTGGTGAGAGACGCTCAGGTGACTCTTGCCAGGCCAGCGGCCTGCCGCTCTTGCAGCGACCAGCTGGTAACCCGGGTTTTTTTCCCCCCTAAGAAGGCTCCTTCGGGACCTTCTAAGGGCCGTCTCGCTCCGGCGATTCGGGGAGCTCTTCTGCTGGTCCTCCTGCTCCATCGGGAACAGGGCCCGTCTTTTCTTCTACCAAGGAGAAGAAGACGGGGACCAGAGGAGTACCAGCTTCGGCTGGCACTTCTCGCCTGGTTCTAGCGGTTCTGCCGCTAAACCAGGATCCGCCTCGGCTTCTCGTTAGCGAGAAGTACCGAGTGGACGGTCTACCCGCGGGACAACGTCCAGCCAAAGTCTTGACACCCGAGCTCGCTCGCCGCCAAGACCGAAGCGCGGAGCAGAAGACTGGCGAGTGTCGTGCAGACGACTCTCGCCAGGCCAGTGGACGCTCTCGCAGCGACCAGCTGGCTGCTCGGGTTGACGTGACGGTCGCTGACCAGCCACGGGTTGAGGGCGAGGAAGGGGTCCCCGCGCCGCCCGCGGTACCAGCCCACGGCTGGTACCAGCGGCTCGACGCGCCGAGAGGACGCTCGCCTCGGTCTCACCGCGACAGCGAGCCTAGCAGGTCACCTGACGCCGCTCCCATCGGGACCGGGCGGAGACGGTAACCAGCAACAGCTCGCCTGACGCTAGAGATCAGCGTCGACGTTCTCAGCCAAGCCTCTCGCCCCAGGCGAGCGGCAAGGCTAGGCCTGCTGCTCGATCGCCACCGGGTTGACGATCAGCAGCAGCCCTCCAAGCACGCTGGTCCTGCCAGCGAGCTAGGGGGGTAGCGTCAGGTCTGCCTCTCCTGTACCTTCAACCTCCTCGGGCTACACCGGGAGGGCGAGGTACCTATGAGTGATCGCGAGAGGTGCGCCGCTCGCGATCCCCGCTATGACGCCGTATGGACCAGGCACGGTTCTAGGACCGACCAGGACATACGCGCAATTAGCTGGAGGCGACCGTCAGGGTCTGCCGCTGTTCCTCCTTCTGAAGGAGGAGTATCTCGGGATCTGTTCTTGTTGGGGACTGGACGGTCCTACTCCGCAAGACGCGGTTACTCCCGAGATACAGAGGAATTTGCAGAAGTCATTAAGCTGATTCGTCAGCATAATGACCCTGCGGAAGGATTGCCGCTCCCACCAGCAGAGCCCACGTCTCTGCTCGAGTCGTTTTGGGGCCCAGAGAGGAACCCAAACCGACGGTGGGTCTGCCGCGATCGGAGCTTGCCGACTCTGTCTCGAACCAGTGTCTCTCGTCTCCGGACAAGAAGGCTCTCTCAGTTCTGGCCGGTCGATCAAGCTACTTCAACCTCCTCTACTGCGACAGCGGCGTTTCTACGTGTCTTCGGACACCGTATTTAAATACTCCTTCGGTCCTCCTGAGAGGTTTCGACCTCGACGAGGACTGGAATGAGTCGGAGGACGGTATCGGCTTCTCTCCTGTCAGGTGTCGATCAGCCCCACCCAGACACGTTCACAGTGGCGGCAGACCCTTACCTACAGTGAGAGTTCGTAACCCTCCGCGGGGAAAAACGTTTTCTCCTGACGATACGTTTTCCCAGACTCTGAGAGGCCATCACCGCAAGGCGATGGCTGCTCCTACTCTTCTCCAACTGCTAGTTCCACTGGGAAGGCGAGCGAGTATCCAATTCCTCCCCATTCCCTCTCTCCTTACGGCTACGAAGGGAAAGGGGAAGGATCCTACAGAGATTTCTTTGTAGGATCCCACGTTCGGGACTGCGCTACCGGGGGGGACCTTCGGGTCCTACCTGACGTAAGCCCCGGTCGTTGAGGAGGAATCCTGCCCCATTCTCGATTTCTACGGGAATCGAGAGGACCACCAGCCGATATCGTTTGACGAATTCGGTGGGGGTTTCGCAGACTGCTTAGAATTCTACGGAATTTCTAGCGCATTCAGAGTGTTCGAGTTTTTTACGATCTTCAAACACTTACGCGAGACCACGGTCCAAAGTGAGCCGAGACGAGAATCCCCGATATGTTACAACGATAATCGGGAACCTCGCCGATGCTCGAATTCCTGGAATTTCTAGCATTGGGAAGAAGACTGCTGCTGAAAGAAACTATCTCACAGTAGGCGACCAACCTGGAATAGAGGAGATCGGACGGGAATATCCAGTTTGGCTCGAACTATCGTCTTAGTATTCTGTTCACCATTGAAGCTTTCCTTCGAGGAAGACTTCTCCTTCATTCTCTTTGATAGAGAACGAAGGTGGTCGATCTCCAATCCTTATTTTGTTTTCTTGAAGGAAAGAATTTAGGATGGAGATCGTTGTTCAGAATCCTACAAATATACTACGTATATTAACCTCGCGACATGATTCTACTAAGCAGTGTATTGTCCGAGGGGTAGGTCGCATATCCTAGTTAATCTACGGATTGCGACTTATAAGAGAAGTATTCTAATTGAACTGCAACTCGGGGTTGCCTGCAACCTTCCAGGAGTTTTCAGTTTCAAATTTATATACTTATGGTTTTGTCACGACAACACCATTTCAACTTTTATATTTACGAAATTCGTTTCGCCGAAATATAATTGCCCGAGCATATCTTTTATGCTCGGTAGTTCTAGCCGAACGCATTCCTTCGTGGAATAATGGATTACCTGGCAACTCAGGATGACGAGTCAGCGAGAGCTCAGGCTCAACTACTGCGTATTGAACTGCCTGATAGCAGCTCAGTATCAGCTGGCCTCCGAGATGCACAGTCATGTATGTCTCTCTCTCCCCTGCTTTGATTGACTACCGAACCGTATCTCTGCCCAACAATCATGGACTTAGGGTCTCTGATTAACGGGGATTCTGCAATAATGAAGGACCATCTACTGCTGTGACGCTAGATTCCATCGCCTTCGACATTGACGAGAATTTTCAACAGAGATATCTCTTGGACTCTTTCATCTTTCTGTTTACCGCACGGTAACAGAAGTCTGTACAAGTCTCCCGCTGCATCGCACTGCGATAATGCGAATGATTTTGCAGACATCTGAGTTTGTCTTCAAAATATCTCGTATTCGTAGGTGACAATTGTTCATTGTTCAACCCAGAATTACGAGATGTGTCAGAAGACATCGCCTACCTCTCCGACCTTGACAGCTCTACTTCCAAATGTTCAGCCCATGAGAAGCAGTTCTTCAGGTGGCTTTCCCCATGTGTTTTTCATTACCGAAGAACGCCCCGCTTTCATTGCAACTACGACTTCTCACCGGACAGCAATGAAATAGCGGTTAGCGTTTTCAGTCATTTGTAAGCACAGGTTATGAATCTTGAGATCCTTCTCTCGATTCATCTGTGAAGACGTAGGTTGCATTCAATATCTACCTTCGTCTTCAACGGTACATAGTGTTGTTTCTCCTTACCTGAGATTCAACAAACATGAGATGTTTTACCTTCAGGGACCTCGATCTCTAGAAGGCAATTGACTTTCGCCTGTTGGGCACATGCCTTAAGAGAATCATCACCTCGCTGTCCGGCATTGGTGACAAAACAAATACATTATTGTTTGGTCTCTCGGCATAACCCTTTTAAGGCGAAGGTCACGTGACTTACTCGGATGCTTTGACAACTTGCCTCCTACCGAACGCAGTCAGTCGGCAGCTGTCAGAGCGCCCGAGTCAGTTACGAACTACGCTGTTGACTTAGTTCGGTTGTTACAAAGCAACCATTACTTCGTTTTAATAGCTTGTCACAGTACCCATACCATTGACACCCACCATGGAGTGTCGGTGTCCTATCCACTACCAAGAACTTCGCTGCATGGGGATAGGAGGATGCGAGAGACTTCGTTGCTAACGGACAGACCAGTATGGGTACTGGACATCACCGAAGTAGAGAAGAGGGATAGGTCATGCGACTATTTCCTTCTTTTCCTCTGAGGAACTGCATGACTTCTCCTGCGAAGTCAAGCATCCAGGGGATGGGGATCCGTGACGCTCGAGTTTCGTACCGAACTTCGTAGCGAAGACTCAGAACCCTTCGGTCCCTGACGATTGGTTCGAGTCGTTCACAATCCCCTCCCTAATGGACTTCACCGCCTTCGATGCTGGAGATGCTGCCTTGTCCGCAAGAACTTCTCCTTGGCGCAGGTACTGAAGGCAGGGGTCTGGTCCAACCAGACCACATTGCCCTTCCTTCTACCTTCGGGATATTGCCCACAGGTCCTTGGATCTTTTTCCTTGGGACCCGTGGTGGCTGCTCAACACGTTGTGTAGCGAACCCAGACCCTCGCAGGCTGAACAGCATCGAGTCCTGGTGACCGTAAGAATGGATGGTGAATGAGAGTGTGACTGGCTCCTCTTCCCTCCCATCTTTTTCTTCCCCTCTACCTGGTTAGAGGGACACGGTCGTCACCCTGCTGGATAAGGACAAGATGCAGGTGAGCTACTTAACAGAGCCCCATCCTATCCCTTTCACTAGGGATAGGAGCGTATATCCACCACTTCCTCCAACAAGGGGAGGAAGGGGATGCCAGCTTGAGACAACCCATACTTTATGTTGCCTCTTGCAAACAGGAACAAGTTCTTGCTTGCTGGTACGAAGAGATACGCTTGCCTCTCTCTTAGTACTCGGCCCAGAGGTCTGACCATTGATCCTGCGGTGCACACCCCGATCAATCGGACAGAGGCTTGGATCCCTCCCTCGCTCTTACGACCAGGGAGGCATTCCAGGGATGGACGAACACCAGTCTGTTCATCAAAAAGACTCAGATTCCTCCCACCAAGAAGTTGAGTCTTCCTATGTTAAAGGACCGATGGTTTGTATTACGTATCGGAACAAATGACAATTTGTCGAAAATTGCATTTTTTCCTAACTATACAAACCTGAGGTCCTTTTCATATAATCCCTCCTCATGCCACCCCCCTCACTCTGCATATTTTGCATGGGCAAAAGCAAAAGTGATTTGTTTACTCCCAGCGCGCGACTGTCGGACAAGCAGTTAACTACCGTTCTCCCCCTTGTTCGAAGCTTACGACCGTTCCAGCTGCCGCTAGCTACTTCCTATTGTTAAAGGACCTCAGGTTTGTATAGTTAGGAAAAATGCAATTTTCGACAAATTGTCATATTGAGGGGTGGCATGAGGTGGGACTATGTGTAAAAGGACCTCAGGTTTGTATAGTTAGGAAAAATGCAACTTTGGACAAATTGTCATTTGTTCCGACAAGGCATACAAACCTTCGGTCCTTTTACAATAGGAAGACTCACTTCTTGGTGGGAGGAATCTGAGTGTTTTGTGAACAGACTGGTGTTCGCCCACCCTTGGAATGCCTCCCTGGTCGTAAGAGCGAGGGAGGGATCCAAGCCTCTGTCCGATTGATCGGGGTGTGCACCGCAGGATCAATGGTCAGACCTCTGGACCAAGTACTAAGAGAGAGGCAAGCGTGTCTCTTCGTACCAGCAATGTAAGAACTTGTTCCTGTACAGGAGCAAATATAAAGTTATGGGTTTGTCTCTTGTTGGCATCCACTTCCCCCCCTTGTAGGAGGAAGTGGTGGATATTCTGCTCCTATCCCTAATGAAAGGGATAGGATGGGGCTCTGTCATATAGCTCACCTGCATCTCGTCCTCATCCAGCAGAGTGATGACCTTGACCCTCTGCCCAAGGTAGAGGAGAAGGAAAAGATGGGAAGAGAAGCCAGTCACTCACTCATTCTCACATCTATTCGCACAGTCACACCAGGACTCATTGGTGTTCAGCCTGCGAGGGTCTGGGTAAGCTACACAACTTGTTGAGCAGCCACCACGGGTCCCAAGGAAAAGGTATCCAAGGACCTGTGGGCAATATCCCGAAGGTAGAAGGACGTGAAGGTAGTCTGGTTGGCCCAGACCCCTGCCTTCAGGACCTGCGCCACGGAGAAGTTCTTACGGAACGCCATAGACGGGCCAATACTTCTGACTTCGTGGGCTCTCGGACGGGGCGTACGGATGTCGTCACTACCATCAGCCTCATACGCCCTCCTGATCACCTCACGCAGCCAGAAAGAAAGAGTGTTCTTGGATACTTCTTTCTTGGTTACCCCGGTGCTAACGAAGAGGCGTCGACACTCAGGCCTGAGGTGTCGAGTTCTCTTCAGATAGCGCCGTAGCGCCCTCACAGGACAAAGCAGCATCTCATCCGCATCATTATCGGTGAAGTCCATTAGGGAAGGGATCGTGAAAGACTCGAACCTGTCGTCAGGGACCGACGGTTTCTGAGTCTTCGCAACGAAGTTCGGGACGAAATCGAGCGTCACAGATCCCCATCCCCTGGAGTGTCGTACATCGAAGGAAAGACCATGAAGTTCCCCTACTCTCTTCGCTGATGCCAGGGCCAGCAAGAAGAGGGTCATGAGGGTCAGATCCCTGTCTGACGACTCTCGGAGTGTCTCGAAGGTGTCTTCGAGTCAAACTCATAAGGACGAGAGTCACGTCCCACGCAGGGGGCCTTAGTTCCCTGGGTGGGCAAGACCTTTCGAAGCTCCTCATAAGCAAGGAGATCTCGAACGAGTTCGAGATATCCAATCCCCTCAGTTTTAGGACTAGTGCCAAGGCGGCTCTATATCCTTTGACTGTGGGGACTGAGAGGAGCTTCTCTCGGCGAAGAAATACGAGGAAATCCGCTACCTGCTGAAGAGTGGCTCTGAGAGGAGATATACCCCGTCTACGACACCAACCAGATAAGACGGCCCACTTCCCCTGGTACACAGCTGCAGAGGACTGACGGACGTTTCCAGCCATCTCTGTTGCTGCGCTACGAGAAAAGCCTCTCGTTCGCAAGAGATGGTGGATAACAGCCAGCCGTGAAGTCGTAGGGATTGGACTGTTTGGTGGTACCGCTCTACGTGTGGCTGGACGAGAAGGTTGTGCCAAGGGGGAATCTCTCTCGGTTCTCCTGCGAGAAGAGCCAGTAGGTCCGGATACCAAATGGCCTGGGGCCATTTGGGAGCCACCAGGATCATCCTGAGATTCGGGGTGACCAGTACTCGACTGATCACCTTGCGAATCAGGCTGAACGGGGAAAAGGCGTACGCGAAGAGGTTGTCCCATGGATGTTGAAGAGCGTCCTCTGCAGCTGCCCATGGGTCCGGCACGGCTGAAAAGAAAACCTGAAGTTTTCTGTTGTGCCGGGTGGCGAACAGATCCACGACTGGTCGCCCCCACAGGTCGAAGAGCCTCTCCGCCACATCCTGGTGTAGAGATTATTCGGTCCCTATCACCTGATCCCGACGGCTGAGCTTGTCCGCTACTACATTCCTCTTCCCTGGAATGTAGCGTGCTGACAGCTCTATTGAGTGAGCTTCGGCCCACTCGTGCACCTGCCGAGTCAACTGGTACAACGGGAGAGACACTAGGCCCCCCTGTTTGTTGACGTAAACCACCACTGTGGTGTTGTCGAACATCAACACCACTGAGTGTCCCATCAAGCGGTCCTGGAACTCTTGGAGCGCGAGAAACGCTGCCTCGAGTTCCAGTACATTGATGTGAAGGTGCTTGTCGTGATCGTCCCACACTCCTGAAGTCAGCAACTCCTCCAGGTGTGCGCCCCACCCCTGGGTCGATGCGTCTGAGAACAGCTGCATCTCCGGGGGGCGAGTGCGGAGAGGCACTCCCTTTAAGAGGTTCCTGTCGTCCAGCCACCAGGCTAGGTCCTGCCTCACCTCCGGTGTCAGGGACACTGGAAAGTTTGGGGGATCCATTGCCTGTGACTAACTCTCCTTTAGTCTCCACTGAAGAGACCGCAGGTGAAGACGCCCGTGAAGGACTAACTTCTCGAGTGACGACAGGTGTCCGATCACGACTTGCCATCGCTGAGCTGCCTGTTCCTGCCGAGACAGGAACTGGTTGGCTGCCTCCCTAAATCTGCTGATCTGCGAGTTTGCGGGGAAGACTACCCAGGTACTTCATCCTCTGCTTGGGTTCGAGATCGGACTTCTCGAAGTTCACCACGATCCCTAGATCGCGACAGAACTCGAGTAGCCGATCCCTGTCCTGCAGCAACTGCGAGCGGGAGCTCGCCAGGACTAACCAATCGTCGAGATACCTCATCAGACGTATCCCGTGCGAATGGGCCTAAGCAGACACCAGAGTGAACACTTGCGTGAACACCTGTGGGGCGGTTAAGAGACCAAAGCAAAGTGCCCTGAATTGGTACACCGTCCCGTCGAGGATGAAGCGGAGGTACTTTCTGGAGGACTGATGGATGGATATTTTTTTGGAAATACACATCCTACAGGTCCACTGAAAGCATGAAATCGTTCTCCCTGATGGAGTCGAGCACGGAGCGTGCCGTCTCCATCGTGAACCGGGTCTGGCAAACGAACCGGTTCAGGGGAGAGAGATCTATCACCGGGTGCCAGCAGGCCACCCCCCGTAGACTTTTTCCACCAGGAAAAGACGACTGTAAAAGCCCGGTGACTGATCCGTGACGATCTCTACAGCTCGTTTGCTCAGCATGGTCTGGATCTCCTGTCTCTGTGCTACGTCCTTCGAAGAGCCTGGATCGTACGATTGCTGTTGAACCGGGTTGGAGGTGAGGGGTGGCCGAGATTCGAAGGGTAATAGATATCCCTCCCGAAGGACATCTACTATCCAGGTCTCGGCGCCGTAGCGCTGCCAAGTTGCCCAATGGCTGGCCAGGCACCCCCCCACTTCCGGCAGCAGGTGAGGGGGAACGCCATCCCTAGCGTTTCCCCCCTTTCTTCGACTTCTTCCCTGACCCTCCTCGCGAGAAGGAAGGCTGGAGGAGGGCTGGTTACGGCTCCCCTTGGCAGAAGATGAAGAAGACAGAGTCTTTCCACGGGGCTTCGACGAGGCTACCGTCTTAGCTGCCGAGGAAGCGCTAGCCGAGCTCTTTGGCTTGGCCGTAGTTCGAGGTTGCCCAGAAGCCTTCGAAACTGCCTGGTGTACCAGACAGTCACTGTCATCAGTGCGCCATCTGTCCACCGCAGCATCCACCATCTCTCCTGGGAAGAGAGATGAGGAACTTCGTAAAGGTCCATTATGAAGCCCTAATGCCGCCTCACGCCCAGCCGCCCTGGATACTCGCGTAAGGACAGCGTCCCTACGTCGGAGTACCAGGTTAGCCCACAGGTTTACCGTCTGGTGGGCTAGGAAGGAGATGGCTCTTCCTCCAGACTGGCAAAGCCTCCTGAAGGCCGAGTCTTCTTCGGGGGAGATTCCCCCGGAGTTGGCTGCGACCTTAGACACTGTGAGGGACCACAGCTCTAGCCAGGAGACGGCCTGGAAAGCTGCCATGGCAGTGGATTCCAGGCCTAGTGCCTCTTGCTGCAAGAACCATAGGTTCTCTGACAGGAGCTGCTGCAGAGACACCCCCGGTGTTAGCCTGGCTAACTCCGGGTTCACCTGTTTGGGTGGCATCGGGTCTTCAGACGGCACGTAGAATCGCCGCCGTCGCAGTAGAGGAGGCGGAAGTAGCTTGCTCGACCTGCCTGACCTGAGAGAGCTCTGCCCGGAGACAAGAGACTCAACCTGGTTCAGAAGCGAGTCGGCGAGCTCTGATCGCGGCAATCCCACCGTCGGTCTGGGTTCCCTCTTCGGGCCCCAGAACGACTCGAGCCGGGACATGTGCTCGGAAGGTGGGAGTGGCGACCCTTCCCCGGAGTTCGTTGTGCTGACGAATCAGCGCAATAACCTCGGCAAAGTTCCTCTGGATCTCTGGAGTCACTGCATCCTGAGGAGTAGGACCGTCCAGTCCCTCGAACAGGAGCACCTCCCGAGACCCTCCCCCCTCGAGGGGGGGAACAGCGACAGACCCCTCTCGGTCTCCTCCAGCCACTTGCGCCTACGTCCTGGTCGGTCCGAGAACTGTGCCTGGCACGTAGGGCGTTGTGGTGGGATCATGAGGAGCGCACCCCTCACGATCACTCCTCAATACCTCGCTCCTCCCGGTGTAACCCGAGGAGGTTGAAGGTATGGGAGAGGCAGACCTGACGCTCCCCCCTCGCTCGCTGGCAGAACCAGCAGACTTGGAGGGCTGCAGGCAATCACCAACCCGCGGTGGCGATCGAGCTGCAGGCCTGGTCGAACCGTCTCGCTGTGGAGAATGGCTGGACTGAGCACAGCAGCCCCGATCTCGAGTGTCAGAAGAGCTGGTGCTGGTTGCCGTACCCGATCGCTCTCTGTGAGAGCGACGGTCAGACGACCTGCAGGCTCCTCTGTCACGGTGAGACCGGTGCTTGTCACGTCACGTCGCTGGTGCCAGCCGTAGCTGGCACCAGCAATTGGAGGTACCTCTTCCCAGCCTCAGCCCGTGGCCGGTCGTGGACCGTCACGTCAGCCCGGGTAGCCAGCTGGTCGCCGCAAGAGCGAGAGCTGGTCTGGTGAGAGTCGCGTGAGCGGCTGTCACCAGACTTCCGCTCCGTGCCATGAACCTGACGCTGAGCGAGCTCAGACGTCTGGTTCCTGGCTGCACGGTCGCTGGCAGGCGACCGTACACTCGGTACCTCTCGTGGCCGAGACAGAACCTGATGCAGTGGCAGAGCCTCCGACACCAGGTGAGGAAGTGCCGGTGTTAGCTGACACCCCTCTGGTCCCCGTAGTCTTCTTCCTTGCGGAAGAAGAGACGGGCCCTGCTCCCGAAGGAGCAGGAGGACCAGCGGAAGAACCCCCCGGCGAGACGGACCCTTAGAAGCTCTCGAAGGAGACTTCTTAGGGGGGGAGGAGGCAACCTTCTTCTTCTTAGGCTGTGAAGCCTTAGAAGTCTAAGGGGGAGAGGCGGCAGACGACGACGACGACACCTTCCTCCTCTTCCTCTTCTTCGTCAGCTTCCTCAGGACCGATGTCAAGTCAGCCATCCAGGGTGGAGCCGGGGCTGCTGTTGCCGAAGCAACAGGGCCCGGACGCACCTGTCCAGACAGACCGACATCGGGAGCAGCAGCGCCACAAACAGGAACGACATCAGCAGGTGCAGGCATCACAGGAACAGTCACGACAGGAACGGCAGGTACAGAAACGGCAGCAGTGGTCGGCAACATCTCATCACTCGTCAGCGGCTGGGCAGGTACAGCAGGTGGTGCACTCAAGCCAGGAGGACGGACCAGTGTCACCGACATCCTTGGCATCGGCGGCAGGTCCAGGGGCGAGCTCTTCGGACACACGAAGTTTGGTTTCGGCAGCACGGCAAACCCGGGTGGCGGTGGCATCACACTCCCCCGTGGCACGGCGATCGGCCCCTGCACCGATGAAGTTGGTGTTACAGACACCACATGCGGGGAATACACCAGATGAGGGGGAGCAGCATAGCCTGGGGTTGACAACGTAGTGATAGTGGTGGTCACCGTGGCATGTGTGACCACAACAGAGCCAGCCAGATGGTAGAGCAGCCCCTGGACACTCGGCACGCCCTGCAAGCCCAACGATGCCCACACCTGTCCAAGGTCGTCCCTCGTAGCAGTAGCACCTGGGGAAGCAAAGGTCGGGTGGTTAGAATGGGTCTCTACCCGTCTGCGTGGTGTAGACGAACGGATAGAGGACCCAGAGTACAACTCCACGTCAGGGTACCGAGCACCCTCCTCCACACTCGAAAGATCGTGGCGAGCCGCTGGTACCCAGGGTTGACGCGACAGTCCCAGACCATTCGCGGGCTGAGGCAAGGAAGCGGTCCCCTCGGTTGCCTGAACCAGCTTCGGCTGGTCCAAGCGACATGACGCGCCATGAGGACAGGCCTCGCTCCCACCACAACAGCAGACTCTGCCTGTCCCCTGACCGCCACTCCCACCGGGACCGTCGCCGCTGTTCTCAGTCCAGCTGCTCGACTAGGCCTGCAGCTCAATTTCCACCACGGGTTGACGATCGCCTGCAGCCCCCTCAGCACACTGGTTCTGCCGGTGGGTGCGGGGGGAGCATTAGGGCTTCCTCTCCTATCCCTTCAACTTCCTCGGGCTACACCGGGAAGAGCGAGGCGATCAGGAGTGATCGCGAGTGGCGCGATCCCGCCACGACGCCCTACGAACCTGGCACGGTCCTCAGATCAACCAGATTGTACTCGCAAGTGGCAGGAGGAGACCATGAGGGGTCTGTTGTGGTTCCTCTTGTGGAAGGAGGAGGGTCTTGGGAGGCATTCTCGTTGGACGGGCTTGACGGCCCGTCTCCGCAGGATGCAGTCACTCCCGAGATCCGGAGGTCGTTCTCAGAGGTTATTGCGCTGATTCATCAGCACAACGACCTTGGGGAAGGATCGCCGCTCCCACCTTCCTAGCCCACATCAGGTATGGAGTCGTTCTGGGGTCCCAAAAAGGAACCTAGGACGACGATGGGTCTGCTGCGATCAGCCTTGGCTGACAGTGTGCTGGGCCAGGTGGACGCTCTTGTTTCTGGACAGGAGGGTTCGTTCCGGTCCGGTAGGTCATCCAAGCTCCTTCCCCCACCTCTACCACGACAGAGGCACTTCTACGTGCCTTCGGAAGATCCTCTGCCGTTCAAACAGGTTAACCCGGAGCTAGCTAGGTTAACTCCGGGGTGTCTCTGCAGCAGCTCCTGTCGGAGAACCTCTGGTTCTCGCAGCAAGAGGCACTTGCCTTGGAATCTACTGCTATGGCAGCATTCCAAGCAGTCTCCTGGCTCGACCTGTGGTCCCTCACAGAGTCGAAAACTGCGGCCTCCTTGGGAAACATCACTCCTGAAGGGGACCCGGCTTTTGTGAGACTGTGCCAGTCTGGAGGTAGGGCCATCTCCTACCTGGCCCACCTGGTTCTTTGGCGTAGGGATGCTGTTCTCATCCGAGTGACCAGGGCGGCTGGGTGAGAGGCGGCCTTGGGTCTTTGCAACGGACCGGTGCGGAGTTCCTCCTCTCTCTTCCCCAGAGAGATGGTGGACGCTGCGGTGGAACAACGGCGCACTGACGAGAGTGACTGTTTAGTCCACCAGGCAGTCTCAAAGGTGGCTGGGCAACCTCGAACGACTGCGGCTAAGCCCAAGAGTTTAGCTAGTGCTTCCTCTGCGGCTAAGACGATTGCTTCATTGAAGCCCAGAGGGAAGACTCTGCCTTCGACTTCTTCGGTAAGGAGCGACCGTAACCAGCCCTCCTCCCAGTCCTTCTCTCAAGGAGGATCTGGGAAGAAGCCGAAGAGAGGCGGGAAACACTAGGGACAGCGTTCCCCCTCACCTGCTGCATGAAGTGGGGGGGTGCCTGGTGAGCCATTGGGCAACATGGCATTGCTACCGAGCGGAGACCTGGATAGTGAACGTCCTTCGGGAGGGATATTTACTACCCTTCGAGTCTCGGCCACCCTTCACCTCCAACCCGGTCCATCTTCAGACGTACGTTCCTGGTTCAACCAAGGACGTGGTGCTTCAGCAGGAAGTAGAAGCCATGCTGAGCAAACGTGCTGTGGAGATCGTATGGGATCAGTCGCCGGGCTTTTACAGTCGACTTTTCCTGGTGGAGAAGTCCTCGGGGGGCTGGCGCCTGGTGATAGATCTCTCTCCCTTGAACCGATTCATTCGCCAGACTCGGTTCATGATGAAAACAGCACGATCAGTGCTCGATTCCATCAGGGAGAACGACTTCATGCTTTTTGTGGATCTGAAGGACACATATTTCCAGATACCCATCCATCAATCCTCCAGGAAGTACCTCCGTTTCATTGTCGACGGGACGGTTTACCAATTCAGGGCACTTTGTTTCGGTCTCTCAACCACCCCACAGGTGTTCACGCAAGTGTTCATGCTGGTGTCTACTTGGGCCCACTCAGTAGGTATACGTATTCTGAGGTATCTCGACAATTGGCTAGTCCTGGCGAGCTCCCGCTCGCAGTTGCTACAGGACAGGGATCGACTCCTTGAATTCTGCCGCGATCTGGGGATCATAGTGAATTACGAGAAGTCGGATCTCGAGCCCAAGCAGCGGATGAAGTACCTGGGCATGCTGATCGACACGGTAGCAGGGCAAGTCTTCCCCGCAGATTCGCGGATCAGCAGGTTCAGAGAGGCAGCAAGACAGTTCCTGTCTCGACAGGAGCAACCAGCTCAGCAGTGGCAGGTCTTGATCGGTAACCTGTCGTCTCTCAAGAAGTTAGTTCCTCACGGACATCTTCACCTGCGGTCTCTCCAGTGGAGACTAAAGGAGTGTTGGTCACAGGCGAGAGACCCGCCTTTCTTCCCCATGTCCCTCACGGAGGAGGTGAGGCAGGACCTAGCCTGGTGGCTGGACGACGGGAACCTTGTAAGAGGAGTGCTGTTTTCAGACGCATCAACCGGGGGATGGGGCGCACACCTGGAGTTGTTGCTGGCTGCGGGTGTGTGGGATCATCACGACAAGCACCTTCACATCAACGTCCTGGAGCTCTAAGGCAGCATTCTTCGCTCTCCAAGAGTTCCAAGATCGTCTGGTGGGACACTCAGTGGTGTTGATGAGCGACAACACCACGGTAGTGGCGTACGTCAACAAACAGGGGGGCCTAGTGTCCCTCCAGTTGCATCAGTTGACGTTGCGGGTGCACGAGTGGGCTGTGGCTCACTCAGTAGAGCTGTCAGCCCGCTGCATTCCAGGGAAGAGGAATGTAGTAGCAGACAAGCTCAGCCGTCGGGATCAGGTGATAGGAACCGAGTGGTCCCTTCACCCCAGATGTGGCAGGAAGGCTCTTCAACCTGTGGGGGCGTCCAGTCGTAGACCTGTTTGCCACCCGGCACAACAGAAAACTTAAGGTTTTCTACTCAGTTGTGCCGGACCCATGGGCAGCTGCAGAGGACGCTCTTCAACACCTGTGGGACAACCTCTTCGTTTACGCCTTTCCCCCGTTCTGTCTGATTCGCAAGGTGATCAGCAGGGCGCTGATCACCCCGAACCTTCGGATGATCCTGGTGGCACCCAAATGGCCTCAAGCTGTTTCCGGACCTGCTGGCTCTGCTCGCCGAGGCACCAAAGGAGATTCCCCCCTGGCACAACCTCCTGTGCCAGCCACACGTAGAGCGGTACCACCGGTCAGTCGAGTCCCTGTGTCCGCACGGCTGGCTGTTATCCACCATCTCTTGCGAGCGAGAGGCTTTTCTTGCAGCGCAGCAACAGAGATGGCTGGATGCCTCAGACAGTCCTCTGCAGCTGTATACCAGGGTAAGTGGTCCTTCTTCTGTGGTTGGTGTTGTGGACGGGGTCTCTCTCCTCTCAGAGCTACTGTTCAACAGGCAGTGGATTTCCTCGTTTTCCTTCGCCGAGAGAAGCTCCTCTCCGTCTCTGCAGTTAAAGGATACAGAGCCGCCCTAGCCCTAGTCCTTAAACTGTGAGGTGTGGACATCTCTTCTTCCTTCGAGATCTCCCTCCTGATGAAGAACTTCGAGAGGTCTTGCCCACCCAGGGAACTCAGGCCCCCGGGGTGGGATGTGACTCTCGTCCTTAGGAGTTTGACTCGCAGACTGTTCGAGCCACTCTGAGTCGTCAGACAGGGATCTGACCCTCATGACCCTCTTCTTGCTGGCCCTGGCATCGGCGAAGAGAGTAGGGGAACTTCATGGTCTCTCCTTCAACGTCAACCATTCCAGGGGATGGGGATCTGTGGCGCTCGATTTTGTCCCGAACTTCGTAGTGAAGACTCAGAATCCTTCGGTCCCTGACGACCGGTTCGAGTCTGTCACGATCCCCTCCCTGAAGGACTTTACTGATGATGATGCGGATGAGATGCTGCTTTGTCCTGTGAGGGCGCTACAGCGCTATCTGAAGAGAACTCGACACCAAAGGCCTGAGTGTCGACGCCTCTTCATTAGCGTTGGGGTTACCAAGAAAGAAGTTTCCAAAAACACACTTTCTTTCTGGCTACGTGAGGTGATCAGGAGGGTGTACGACGCGGATGGCAGTGATGACACCCGTACCCTTCGTCCGAGAGCCCACGAAATCAGAGGTATTGGTCCAACCCTTGCGTTCCGCAAGAACTTCTCCCTGGCGCAGGTTCTAAAGGCAGGGGTTTGGGCTAACCAGACCACCTTTACTTCCTTCTACCTTCGGGATATTACCCACAGGTCCTTGGACACTTTTTCCTTGGGACCCGTTGTGGCTGCTCAACAAGTTGTGTAGTCTACCCAGCACCCGAGCGGACAGAACAGCATCACATCCTTGTGTGACTGCATGAATGGACGAGTGAAAGAGAGTGTGACTGGCTTCTCTTCCTTCGTTCTTCCTCCTCTACCTGTGGGCAGAGGGCCGCGGTCGTCACTACGCTGAACAGGAGGCCAATGCAGGTAAGCTACACAACCGAGCTCCATCCTATCCCTTTCATTAGGGATAGGAGTTTTTTATCCACCACTCCCCAACAAGGGGGGGAGTGGAAGCCAACAAGAGACAAACCCATGACTTCATCTTGGCTCCTGAAGAAGGAACTAGTTCTTGCATTTGTTGCTATTTATAAGAGGTCTGACACTGATCCTGCAGTGCACACCCCGATCAGCTGGGCAGAGGCTAGGATCCCTCCCTTTGCTCTTATGACCAGGTAGGGAACCAAGGTAGGATGAACACCAGTCTGTTCATAAGACTCGGATTCCACCCACCAATAAGTGAGTCTTCCTATTATTAAAGGACCGAGGGTTGGTATACGTACCAGAACAAATAACAATTTGTCAAAAACTGTATTTTTCCTAACTATACAAACCTGAGGTCCTTTACATATAGTCCCTCCTCATGCCACCCGTCACTCTGCGTTTTCCTGGGCATAAAGCAAAGTGACTCCTCTCCTCGCAACTGCAGGACAAGCAGTTAACTACCGAACCCCCTTGTTCGAAGCTTACGACCAGTTCAGCTGCTGCTAAGTACCTTCCTATTGTTAAAGGACCTCAGGTTTGTATAGTTAGGAAAAATACAATTTTCGACAAATTGTTATTTTGCAGTGTCTTGTATGTAACAGAATTTCATACTCATTGTTGTCAAAATATTTTTGCAGGTGGTGTTTCCCTTGCAGCATGAGCGTGTATTTAGTAAGTATCTGGGAATGGATCGTATTCATCCTAGAATACATATGCATACTGCAACAGGAAGAGTAACAATGCATGACCCAAACCTTCAGACCGTACCAAGAGATTTCAACATTCAGGTTAGGCATTTTTTGTAAACTGTTTGTAGGAATTGAGTCCTTTCTTGGAAGGCTAGTAAAAAGGTAAATTGTAGGGTTTGGTACTGATTATTTGATTTTCTCAAATTATGAAATGTGTTGACAAGCACAATTTACTTTTTTTTTCTGTGCTCTTTAGAGAGAAATTCTTGATTATTTTTGTTATTTGTATTAAGAGGCAAAACACTTCATTTGATTATAAAAGGAAAGGAAAGAGTTAAAACATTGAAAATCAAGCCTAGGAAATTTAAAGAATTTAAAACATTGTAAATTATAATCTGGAATGTGATTGAATCTGAGTGAGGAGCTTTGACCGTTTGTGATTAAAAAAGTGTTATGGTTCCTTTATGGCAGAAGCAGCATATTGAATACCTGCCTTTGACTTGAGATCCATATGCATAGAAACTGTGTATATTTTAGTTAAGCCAATCATCAGATAGCTTTCTTTCTTTAATTACATTTCCCATTAGGATGATAGGTTTGGCACTGCTTATAAATGGCACTAATCACACTGCAACACTGAGTATAACTTGTGATAACATCAGAATTTTTTTACTAGCTTCTGCACTTAGACCTATATTATTCATGAAAGTCTTACAGATATGTTATGCTCTTAACAGAAAGAAATTAAAGGGACTTCAGATGGCAATTGTGGTTTGAGGAAGCAACAACAGGCTTTGTCAAATTCAAGGATAATGACGCAGTTAGCGCCTCTCTTGGTAAGTATGCCAAGTTCTGACTTTTATCAAATATGGTAAATTTTACTTGGCTGTAAAATGGGATACTGCTTACAGCTTACTTTATTTGGCACACTGTAGACAGTACTAAACACACTTTGCAGCATCTGTTTGTCACCTGACAATATTTTTCTCTGACGTCTCTGTTTCTTTGGTATCTTTTAATTTAGCTCTCCAACTTCTCTAACTTTACATGTCTCCAATTTCCACTTCTCAATATTGGTTTGGAGGTATTTATTCAGGTGCATAAGTTCAATGTTTCTGCTGAATGTAGTGGTATAAGTGTCATGAATTATTTTTCAGAGTGTATTATTTTTATTATTTGTGCATAGAATTAGTGGCTCAAAAACTTTCTTTTGAAACCTTTCAGACACAAGAATTCGAAGACTATACCATAAGCCTTCGCCACGCTCTGGTGGCCCACCCTGAAAACATCCTTTTAGCAGCTGATTTATTCTCAGCTGGAACTCAGACTGTTAGCCCATTTGGCAGCTGATACAAAACTTTTGCATCTGCTGCTTAATGGTGGAGAAGATGTTTTCAAGATGATTGCTGCACAAATTCACTTCACCGACGTCTCTGAAGTAACTTCAAAACAACGACAGCAAGCTAAGCAGGTAATTGCTCATTTTGTTGTCTTGTTTAATGGTAAAAATTTTCTTATACATTTAGTATGGAAAGGGTATGTTTCAAGAGTAAGAGTTAATCCATTTGGCTCTGTTGATCCACAGGATATTATATTGACATTGGGGGATCAATTTAGTTGATGCTGATGTGATCTTAAGGTACAGTATTAGTATTTTATATTTCAGATTTGTTATGGCATGATATACGGAATGGGTGCACGGGCACTTGGCGATCAGCTAAACGTAGACGAAAACGAAGCTTTAACATTTATGGACAAATTCAAAAGTCGTTTCCCTGGGGTGCAGGATTTCATGCAAAAGACGGTAGAGAGTTGCCGAGAGAAAGGTTACGTCAAGACTCTGATGGGTCGTCGAAGATATCTTCCAAATATATGTAGTACCAATTCTTTTGCCAGAAGTAAGTGACTCCTGAAAATACAACATTTTTTCTGAACTATTTAATCCTGTGATTTCAGGGTCTTCAGTTTATTTCAATTGGTTTTCGGAGAGCTGAAGTGTGATTGTTACATACATATACTAATTTTGAAGGACAATCTCTTCAGTAAAGCCTATGAAGTCTGGACATCATACCTATGAAGCCAAACTTCAATAACGCGTTTAAATTTGGGACTGCATTTTATGTAAAAATTATAACTTTTAAGACAAAATCATATTAGAAACAAGATAAAAACACTTAGATAATAGGTAAGAAAGTCAAGAAAGTACTTGTCAGAAACAGTAAATATCGAAAGATAATTGATTAGAAATTGAATCATAAATATGGGAACTATTTATAATTTTAAAGGGAAATAACCACATGAAAGTAGTTGTGTGATACACGTATTGACCAGCCTTTAGTGAAACTTTGCAAAGCTCAAGATTTTTCAAAGGGAGAAGACTTCTCATCTGGATCTTTCTGTAACCAGAATCGAATGGTTAACAAGTATTTCTCATTTCAGGTCAGAGTGAACGCCAAGCTGTTAACACTGCCATTCAGGGCTCAGCCGCCGATCTAGTCAAAATTGCGATGGTAGAAATTGCGAATGCTTTACGTACAACGTTCCCCTCTACTCCCTCATTCCTGACATACCCTAGAACACCAAGAGACAAATTTACCGGGGCCTACCTGGTGCTCCAGCTTCATGATGAATTAATATATGAGGTTTGTGCAAAGTGTTTTACCTTCTCACTATAATTGTTCGCACTATTTCATAAAATCCTGACAATATTTATGGGAAAGTTACATATTATATATTTTGTCTTGTAAAATTTATTTTTATAGCATTAAACGTATTTTCTCACACAAACCCATCAGTCATATAGTGCCTTCATTTGCTTGCTGAATATCTCCAGACATTTATACATGAATGTGTACAGTATAAAATCAGAAGAGTTAAAAGCAATGTGTATGCATTGTTGCCATTGACCCATCACTGGGAAGTAACTCCTTGATTTATGTGCTTGGAATTTTACACTGAAAATGAGGGATTGGAAGGTGGACATTGTATAGATTGACGTTTGTATGAATGTTTTATTTTTTGTTATCATTATTATTATTAATAGGTGTTAGTTTTTCCAGACCTCTGAGTCTCAAGTAGACTCTTCTCGGGCTGGTTCTCAGGGATCAATCCTGAGAGAGAGAGAGGAGAGAAAAAAAAAAAAAAAAAAAAAAAAAAAAAAAAAAAAAAAAAAATTTAGACTTTATTTAAGAAACCCGTCTTATTTAAAAAATTTATGATTTTATTAATTGAAAAATCCCTGCTTTCCGCAAGAATATTTTTCATTTCTGAACTCCGCAGATAAATAGATCTTTGCTGGGTCCAATTTGGGCACTCAACAAGCAATGCTGCACTGTCATGAGTATTTGACATCTGTTACATTTCACTGGGTCAGCATGTGGTGTTGACATCAAGTGACCATGTGAGAATTGTGTGTTCTATACGTAGCCTTGCTAGGATCACTCTTTTGCTCTTTCCTCCTGTGAGGATGTCCTCCATGCATAGACTTCAGTTTTTATATTTTTAAGTTTGTTTGTTGTTGGCACCGAGGCCCATTCTTCTTTCCAATCCTGGTAAATTAATGTTTTAACTGATTTTACCCAGTCTGACACTGGGGGCATATGAAATTGTTGGAGGGATAGTGCAGGCTAATTTGGCAGCAGAGTCTGCATATTCATTTCCTTTTATTCCCACGTGTGCTGGGATCCACATATTTCCATTGATATTCCTGATTGGAGGAGTTGATGAATTTTTATTTGAATTTCCTGTACTATTTGGTTTCCTGATTTATACTGTCCTATTGCATCTATAGCGCTACGTGAGTCACTGAAAATTACAGAGACACTTGCTTTTGCCTCAGATATCATATCTAGAGCCATCTGTATGGCTGTGACTTCAGCAGTAAATACTGATGATATTGAAGGTAGGCTTTTTTTACTTAACATATTTTTCGAATATGCAGATGCTCCTACTCCAACATTATTTTTGGAGCCGTCTGATATATCATAAATTTGTCGTCCTTTTTCTTCTAATGTGTTCCAAAGCATGTTGCGGTACATTTCCGTACTTGTCATTTGTTTTTTTGAGTAGGTAAGACAGGGAGGTACATATCTTTACTCTATTTAAAATCCATGGTGGTGGCAATTCCATTGGTGGGTGAAAAATTGGATTCATATTATGTATGTTCATTATGTATCTAGCTCTTTTTGGGAAAGAGCTTGTACTATTAACTGCTGTTACTTGATTACAGTTTTGGAAGCTATTAAGTTGCAGGAGACGATCCCACTTGCATTGAAAGACCTCTTTGTATTGTTATTAAATTACGGTGATGTTTTAAGGGCAAAATACCTGCCTCCACCAAAAGTGAGTTTGTTGGGGACGATCGGAAAGCTCCTGTGCACAATCGCACGCCCTTCATGGTGCACTGCATCGAGAGATTTTAATGCAGATTCTGAGGCGGATGAATATATTGGACAGCAGTAATCTATTATGGATAAGACTGTTGCCTTATATATCATTAATAAAATGTCTCGCTTTGATCCCCAATTAGTGTGTGATAACTTTTTTAATATGGCAAGGGCTTTGATGCCCTTGGCTTTAATGTATTTGATGTGCTCTTTCCAATTTAAATGTGATCAAATATTACTCCTAGATACTTGATTTTTGTACAAAATTGTATTTCAGTGCTATAAGATGCAGTTTGATTGTTTGGTTCTTCATCCACCTTTTGTCTTGTAGAAGACGATGCTTTTGTTTTATCAGTTGAAAATTTAAATCCCCAAACTGAATTTGCCCAACTACATATATTTGAAATGGCAGTACTAAGAACTCTCTGAGCGTGTCTCAGATTACTACTCGTATAGTAAATGACAAAGTCATCAACATATAAACTGTTTTTTACACCACTTGGTAAAATTTATAGTAATGTCATTGATTGCTAAAGCAAACAATGTACAGCTCAAGACACTACCTTGAGGGATTCCTTCTTCCAGTTTATAGGTTACTGAGTAGGAATTTTCTACTCTTACTTGAAAAGTTCTGTTTGTTAAGAAGTTCTTACTAAATATTGGTAAGTGGCCTCTTAGTCCCTTGGAGTGGAGTTTTTTGCATGATGTTATGTTTCCATGTTGTATCGTATGCTTTTTCTATATCAAAAAATATAGCTACTGTTAATTTCTTTTGTTCAAAGCCTTTTTTTGATATGATCTTCTAAATGTGTTAAGGGATCTAGGGTTGATCTGCCAGCTATGAACCAGATTGTGTTGGTGTTAAAATGGATTCTTTGGTTATTACATACGTTAATCGTGCATTAACCATTTTTTTCTAAGATTTTGCATAGGCAACTTGTTAGAGATATCGTCTATAATTGGATGGATTACTTGCATCCTTTCCTGGTTTGTTTATTGGAATAATAATTATGGCATGTTTCCATTTATCAGGAAAGACACGTTTTAGCCGATACTATTGTAAAATTTTAATAAATATGATTTAGCTATAGGAGCTAATTTTTCTATCATTTCAAATGATATTTTATCATATCCTGGTGCAGAGGGATGACAAGAGTTGATGGCATTATCTAGTTCATCCATGTTAAAATATAGTTATATTCCAGGTCTTCAAGAGTTTCAAAATTGAGTATTATATTTTCTTTTTGTTTCTGATACTTTGAAAATGTGTATCTAGGCTGGAGTAGCAAGCATGATGTTTTCAAAATGTTTCCCAATTAGTTTGATATTTCATAAGTATCATGGTATATTTTTCCATTTAAATGTATTGCACTTCTTGGAGGTCTTATTATGTTTTCCATTGATTTTCCTTATCTTTTGCCAGACATCCCTTGTGATGTGTTTGAAGAAGATGTTTGAGACATATTCCTTCCATGATGCGATTTTTTCTGCTATTACCGTTTTCTAAATTTGGCTGTATATTTGTATAGTGGTTTAATGTGGTTAATTGTTATGTTTGTTATAACTATTTTGTTTAATATGTTTATACTATAGGGCATTTTGTTGAGTGATTTAAGGGCGAGGTTTTGAGTCTGTTTAGATTGCGACTCAATATATGTTTTATTTACTTAAAGTTGTTAATGTGGATTCCACCATGGGACAGGGGATTTTGTGGAATGTGTTTTGGTTTTTGGAATACTTTTATCTGCAGCATTTATTATGAAGTTTGAGAAGGATTCACATGTAGTATTGTGATCTTCATTATGTGGGAATGGTGGTATGTTTCGTGTGTATAGGAAATATTTATCCCAGTTAGCTTTTTGGATATTTATATCTTGTAGGTGGCAATATTTGACATTACTTAAGTAGTTCAGAATGATTGGGAAATGGTCACTTGTGTATGAATCGTCTAGGACGTTCCATTCAAATTTCTCCGCTACATCATTTGAACATAATGAAATGTCAATTGAAGAAAAGGTTAGGTGTGTATTTGAAAAATATGTTGGAACTTCACTTTCATTGAGACAATGCAGGTTGTGTTTCATTATAGTATTCTCTATGTTGATTCCGGATGTGTCAGTGGGGTTATTAATATCCCATAATGGATTAGTGCATTAAAATCTCCTACTATAAGTAGTGGTTCCTGTATACTTTTGCTAATAAGTTTCAGAAAAATCACCTGAAATTTGCATTGAAATTTGGTTGGTTATATAAATTACAAATAGTTAATTTTACTTTATCAGGCATATACAGTTTAATTGATGTTATTTGATATGCATAGATGGTATGTCAACAGGTTCATATGTAATGCTATTATGAACGTATATGGCTGTGCCTAATTTTCCACCGTCAGTTGGTGAATAACAGGCAATTTTATAGTGTTGGATATTTGTAGGGTTACTTCCTATATGTTGTAGACATATGCACATTGGGTTGTGGTCTCGTATGATTCTTTGTAATTCACCCAGAACGTAGTCGGGTTAAGAGACCATTTATATTCCATTGAATGATTTTATATTCCATTATTGGGAGGAATTGGTGTTAAATTCTGTAAATTGATTGCTGATTTTACTTTATCTCGTAGTTTATAGCATTTGAATTTATTTGTGGTTTTTTTAATCGTTGTATTTGTATGTGGTTATTAGATTCTGCAGTTGTTTGTTTTTCATAGTTGAATATTAATAAGTCTATTTTTGATTTTATAATTTCCTTTTTGTAATTTTAAGGATTCAGAACATAATTCGTTCTCATGTTGGTGTGTTAAAGGCACCTCCTTAATTTGGTAAAATTGTCAATACAATTTCGTACTGTGTCCTCTGTCCCTTGGTAGTTAGTTGGTTATATGTACTTACAAAGCATTCATTACAACCACAAGATGAAGCATGTTTGGTAAGTTAATTATTGGTTCTAGAAGTTTTTGGTCTAGCTTTAGAAATGTCTGGTTTTGTAATTCTATTGTTTCCTTTTCTGTAGTGATAAGGACTGTTGGTTTGAGGGGTTATTTGTTTTGTTGTTGTTAATGGGATATTTCGGTCTTGTGGATGGTTGGGGGGTGATAGTTATATTTTGGTTTGGTTTAATGGTATGATTTTCATTAGTATTATCTTTGATGGAAAATTGTAAAGGAGTGATCTTTACTGGTCCAGATGTTGGCTGTTTGATTGAGATTGAGGTAATTGTGTATTTCCACTTGTGATGAGGTTAGTTTAATATCTTTTTTAAAATGTTCTCCTGGTGTAGTTGGAGTCTCTCTGGATTGATTGTAATTTTCATATTTACTTTTTTTCCCTTAGGTGGGGTTCTTTCTAGAATTCTTTTCTTTTTGCCAGTTCGATTATCATCATTATTTAATTCTTCTTCTATTGGAAGTTCTTTTCCATGGATAACGAATCATCTATGTTGGTGGTGGTATTGGTTGTTGTAATATCACTTTTATTTTGGGTTTCAGTATTATTGGTATGAAATCCAGTTTCCATGTTTATACTATCTTGTTTGTCATTGTGCTGTTTGATGTCTTGATTTTTAGTCACATTTGAAAAAGGTGGGGGTTTTGGATGGATTGTTAACGCCTCTTACTTTTAGCTCAGTCTGGCTTCCATGACTGACATTCCTGTCCCTATTTATTAACAACTGAAGTTCTGTGTTTATATTGGGTAAAATGAACACTCCTTAGATTTTGCGTGATGGGCTAGTCCACAATTAATACATTTTGATTGTTTACAGTTCAATTAGTGGTATGAGTCATCTGATGCACAGACTGCACATATAGCTTTATTACGGCATCTTTTGTATGTGGTGGTCCATACCTTGAGCACTGTGTACATTGTAATGGTTTAGGAACAAGGACGAACTTCTCTATTTTGTCAAGAATTTTTATTTTAAATGGTAAGTCTTGGCCTGTAAATTTTATTTTGGCAATGTTGATATTTTTACTTTTATCTTCCTACTTGAAATAGAGTATATTTCTAAATCGTGGATATTGTTATATCTCAATTTTAGGGAGTCTAGCAATAGTTGTTTGAAGGAAGCTCCTGCTCGCTATTGGGTAGGATGACTGTACCCTGTACATAATTCAATGTTTTCGTGGCTTTGTAATTATTACCTTTATTAATTATTATTTCTGTTTACTTAAAAAGGCAGTGGACTGCTTTTTATGGTTACTTGGATAAGCCATTCATGTCCTTGATGTGTCTGCATTCCATGTCTTGTGTTGGATATATGTTAAGTAATTTGTTTTCTAGCATCGCTGCTGAGATTTGGTTGTCAGCTTTGAGGACTAGAAATCTTGACCAATTATCTGGTCCAAAGAGGTCATCAAAATGTACCAATGTGGGATTAAGTCGGTAATTTTTGTTTCTTTTGGTCCTTGTTTTATGTATGTTGCTTGTCTATTATGATTTTTATATTTTTCTGTATTGCTGGGAGGATTATTTGTCTCTAATTCAGATTATTGTTCATCATATATGGTTCCATTGTTACGATATTGGAGTTTACCAATTTATGTTTGTTTGTTTCATTTTTATTTATGCACTCTATTTGGTTTTCTGGTTCTGCTGCTTTACTTGGAACAGGGTGTTCCTTTGTATCTTTTATAGTACTTTCACTACTTGTGGCTAGTACCTAGGAAAATTCGGGAGTGACGTGCTAATGGTCATCAACTGTGCCGTAGTTTTTCCATCATGGGGCCCAGGGGTACTCAAATCATTTATTTCACAGTTCATAAATTTGAGTTTTTACAAAAAAAAAAAAAAAAAAAAAAAAAAAAAAAATCTTGAAAAGATATCATTGGCCCTTCGCGAAGTTAATCTTCTGCCAAAGGCACAAGTGAGAAAGGACTCCCAAATGTCCTCCCGCACCCTACCCTACCCAAAAGGGGATGGCATAACATGATTAGTATGGCCCAAGTGGTAAGCAGAACCCGCCCTTTGCTATGGACTAAGAGTATTATGTTAATACAATTATCCCCATCCTAATCACATTATGGGCAAACTGGATAGAATGCCGAGAGTTCTATTCCTAGAACCAGGCCCCCCTGGAATCCGTGCTGGTCCAGCTCCACAGAATAGTTCCGCCTGAAAAACAGGTTCCGAACATTGTCGGGTAAGATGATGGATCTACCACAGTTCTCACTATTTAGCTTCGGAATTTAACTCCACGTTTAAGCCCCAATGATATGTTTTCTCATTTATTTGCTTTTTAAAAAATTTTGGCTAACCAAAAATGAAAAGTCCACATTAAGTTTTACTCGAAAATATATAGAATGTCAATAATGGGGGGAACCTCTTGGGTTCGAAACCTGGGAAGAGATTCCTGAGGTTCGAGATCCCCCTCACCACGTCAAGGTGGTCCCAAAATGAGGGGGTTTTGTTATCAAAGACCTCCCATCATATATAGCTCAAATTGTAGATTGGGAAGGAGGTCAAGACGTTAAAAGGCCAAGACTTCTTTTTGGACTCAGGGACTGTACAGTTCAGTAGCAAAGGCTCAGAAGGTATTCCTCATGGGGTATTGTAAATAGTGGAACAAATGTTGAACAAAGCAAGGAGCTTTTACTAGATAGTACGTATATTACGTAGTGATCTAAAAGAACTGCATTAAATATGGGTGAAATCTCGGTATTCCTCATAAAATCGAGAAAATCCTGAATGTAAGAACATTCACTCTAACCTTACTAGCATAGTTTTCAGATGCCTCCACACAAACCTGAAGGACAGATCAGATTTTTTTTTTTTTTTAAATTATGCCCATCTTTTCACACTGCAAAGTGTGCGGTTAGGAACATGGTGGGGTACAGAAAACCAGAAGTAAAGTATTACTGCATTACATAACTTTCTGGGAGACGTGTAATTAAAAAGGTCTTACTATCATAGTGAGAGCGAGCTTCAACTTGAGGTGGGTTAATACCCCAGTACTGTATTCGATGTATATTGTTTTTTGCTTATACATATTAGATTAGCACGTTCTTTTTAATAGAATAACATACTTTTACTTTTGTAAAAAAACAAGGTTCGTTTGTAATAGTGTTTGATACAATACCACTTAAATTTAAATATGCTAGTAGGTGTACAAGGATATTTTTAGCAAGATATAAGTGCAGCTAACTCCCAGGTTAGCTACCAACCAGAGACTAACTCATCAGAATTTCTAAGTTTGCAAATGGCTGGGGTTGATTGAACAAAAATAAAGGTTTCTATGAGACAGCTTTCAAAATAAGACTACTTTTATTTTTCAGGTGGCTAATGAAGATATCATTCAAGTAGCACAGCTAGTTCAAAAGTATATGGAAGGGGTGCACCAGCTTGCAGTTTGCTTGCCTGTCAAAATAAAGGTTGGTCCATCTTGGGCTTCCATGCAGACTCTCAATCTCTAAGTTAGACTTAAAAGATATATAGTGATACATTTGTACAGTATTTTATATATATATATATATTATTCTGGTAGAAAATGTTGGCTTATAGAATATTTATTAACAGATGTAAATAATATCAGGCTCTTCATTGTTATTAGATTGGCATTATAATTTAAGTGTGTAAGTGACGATAATGACTCAATTTTATTTAACTTATTCTTTTACCATTATACATGCTAGAAATTTGTAGGATTTATCAGTCCTCTTGTACATTTAATCGTGTACTTTTTTAAACAAATATTTATAAGAAAAATTTTAATACAAATATGGTTACGCCTTTTAAAATTGTATGGATTAATGACAACAGTGATGTTTTCTTAAAACATGATTCCATAAGTCTTATCAAGTGCCCATAAATTAAAGCACTTTGAAAAATGTACATTTTGTTATAAAAATATTTAAAAATCTTGACATTCAGCCTTTGAAGAAACCTTTTAGGGAAACAATGTAAAATTCATTCTTTATGTATTGACTGGTTCTGTTGCAGTGCAAAAATACAACCCCTCTATTTTACTTAATGGATTTAAAAAAAAGAAAATCATTCTCGTATTCTGTAAAGGACAGTTATGTCCCTTTACTAGAGCGACAGTATATTCCAAAAGGGACACCAACTTATGATTGAATATTGAGAGAGCACTTACAAATCTATGGGTAGAAACAGTCCATTAGGTTACCTCTCCGAATCTTTCCCAGAGTTTTCATAGTATTGGAACATTGTTCACTGTGCTCCCATAAAACCCAATTACTAATACTCCTCTCTCTTGGAGCTTATGTGTGTTCCATGCCTCTCACTTGCTCACTCGTAATTATGGCTAGGGGTCAAGAGTTTAAAGCCCCTTCCACAGAGTCAAGCAAAGCTTGATGAACTATGTTCAATGTGACATCAGAAGCAGGGAAAGTCACTTTTTCCCACCGTATCTGCGCTTCTGACATCACATTGAGCAAAGTTCGTCGAGCAATGCTCAACCTTGAGGATGGGGCCTAACACTTAAGTGTCGAGATATTTTCAATACAGAAAAAAAATGTTCCAATGACAATTCAGGCTTTAAGATTTTTAACTTTCTGTACTCGTATTCATGTAGTCATGATAGGAAGAGGGAGTTACGTGATTGATTGATTGCGAGTTATCTGGCGTCACAACTACCAGGGTCACCGACGCCAAGGGAGTTACATGAATTTTCAAAGTATTTTTTATTCAATCTGTATTCGATCCTCTTGTATGTTTACATATTTACCCAATGTTTTTATTGTAGCTCCTCATAAATCATCAATCTTGCCAAGCTCTGAGAGTTCTAAGAACATATCTGAAGTCTTGTACATTACATCTATTACTTTAAACTTCAAAAGGTAAGAAGTTTGCCCTTACCCTTAAGACTGCCATTCTGTTCCAAGAGCAGTTAAAAAATTTCAGTCCCTTACTGTCAAAATGTATCCTTGACTTATGAAAAATGGTTGGGGTAAAAAGTGAAAGCAGTTTTATTTACATCTGCTAAAGCAGGTATACAAGTAATAATAAAATTTGGCAAGTTATTCTTTGATAACCCCCACATACAACATAATTACATAAGCAAGGGTCAGTGGCCTGGTTCAAATACCTAATTATCATAAGTATGAATCTAGCATACTTAAGGTGGTGGTAATCACATCCAAAAACAAATTCATTAAAACTGTATACATCTTCACTCTATACTTGGTTAATGGCAACAATAATATAAGTAGCAGTCCTCTATAAGGCCACAGAATATTACCACTGAAGCATCATTTACAATAGTCTGTAGAAACCTTAAGGGCACAAAAAAAAAAAAAAAAAAACATTCAGGGTTGCAAAGACTGCAATGATAAAGAATTACAGAATAGTTTTCACTGTTTATTAGACTACAGTTCTATACTACAGTTTCACGTGACTGAAAATTAGCATGAATGATGAATCACAGTTAAAAAAAAGTAAGTTACACCTTCTTTCAACTAAGTCTGGGTCTTCATTATTATTATTATTTATTTATTTTCAATGTCAGGGTCAATATGGTGCATGACCAACGGATATTACAGTATCACATGTGCAAAGAAAACAAAAATGAAATCGTCATTTTGAGCTTAAAAAGAGAAAGTAAAAAACTCATTCATTTATAATTCGAAATTTTTATATCTCTCATAACAATGTACAGCAGACATTCAAACGGCCAGGATGATATTGCGCTCCCACACATTCACACACACACACATACATGCGACAAATAAAAATGGGATTAATGATGGACTTACCTATTACAATACCTCTCAAATATAACTTTCAAACCTATTCACAAACAGATATATAAAGATACCTATATCATTACTACAAAAATGAAATAATACCTCACATTCATACCAATTCAACAAGGTATGGGTTAGTGTCCATATCTCATCATCATTCATACACACACCCCATGCCATTATGTATATATATATATATATTTATATATACAACATTTTCACATGTGATAGCAAATAACCATAAAATCACTTAAGTATTAATCACCTACTTTTTCCAAAATAACCATAAATCACTTAAGTATTAATCACCTACTTTTTCCAAACATTGTGCAATGACACAGTATTAACATTTGTAAAAATGTTATGTCACTGCCTTAAGCATTTCCCTAGAAGGTCAGTCTTGAGAAAGAATATTCAAGTATTAAGGCTTTCTTTACAAAAACACATCTAGGGACGCAAATAAAATACTGCACAGTGACTGGGAGACCACTGCACAATAAACTACATTATTTTCTTCTTTTTTTCATCTCCCCAGTTCACTGGGTCTGAAGACCTATGAAGAGACCCTTCAATTTACTTTCACTGGGGACACAATGAGATGATTAAAGACTTCACCCTTTCTGAATGCAGGACAGCAATTCTAAATAAATACTCATAATAGAAAAAGTGATATACTTTTAGCTTCACTTCCGTCACCAAAGGGCAAGGCGGGCAGGCCAATCTTGAGTAGACATTTGACATAAAAGAACAATGAGATGCACATCATTGGAGCATGTTCCTCCATGCCACGGTGCCATCCACTAATAAAGCTCGTCAAAAACAATCCTAACTTTCACTTCCTTTAAGGATCGATAATCTGTTGTTATACTCTACTAAATGGACTAAGACAAAAAAAGAAATGCCCTTAAAGAATTCAAGAGTTTGCATTGTTTTTAACATTTGCTCCTGTCAACATCACGCAGGAAGAAGACAGAAGTGACTCCTAAACAATAATAGGCATTCACTATCTCACAACCGCCGCTGAAGAAGAATTTTGACTTCCTCATACAAGACAAACTGATAAGGACAACAATAATGTCATGGGGATATCTAAGTCAAGATATCTCGTGAAAAAACGTACAAGTCAGGAAAAGAATACAGCGGTTTGTATATGTGTTGAGAAGACTTAAAATTGGTCGATGAACAGAAAAGAAAGACAGGAAAAGTTAACATCCATAACAAAATTTGCTATTTTCTTTTTTTTTAATTGGATTGTTACTCCCAACATTTTACTAATGACTTGGGATTGTATTCCAACATTTCACTAATTATTTATTACTGCTTTGACTATACATGGGGAAAGAATTAAATTGTTAAAACACACCTGCCATACACATTATCAACAAGTATACTCCATTACACACAGCTTAACAATATAGCAAAGATTATACAAGAATTTGCTTGGGTTATGTAGGTTAACACTGAATCTTGCACAAAAAGAAACCAATCACAAAAATTAAAATGACAAAAGACTAAGGAACACTCCTCTTTGCAAAATAATGACTGTATGATACATAATTACAAGTAAGTCTTACAATTTTCAATTAATATTAACACCAAAATCATATTCCTCAGTATTACCAGTTGCTACAGCATCAACTCAGGACAGACTGCGTAGAACTTCAGCAAAACAAAAATAGCAAATTTCCCTTTCACTGAAATAAACTGTATAGATTTTCTAATAAATATCACTAAGGTTCTGTACACAATAAGATGAAGCATTACTAATTTTTTTTGTTTTTTTTTTTTGGTTTTTAAAGAGTGGATTTTAAGATTAATTTCTTTTTTCTATTATGTTATTTTGAAACTAAAATAACCAAAAAACAAAATCAGCCAAAACCTTTGATTTCATTCTCCTTCAGAAATAAAGACAATAGATTTTGTTCTTTCTCGAGGTTTTTTTTTTTTATTTACCCTTGTGCCAGTGTTAAAGTTTTCAGCTTTCACTTTATACTCTAAAGTAATAAAAAAAAAATATTAAAACCACCTTTCGTTCACTATGCAATAGTTTTTTATTCACCAAACACCACATATAATCACAAAAAACTTGCAATGAAAAAAATTTATCCAGTTCAAGAAAAATAAAAATTGAGACTAAGCAGTGCTCTCCGCAAAGTCATCTTGCCAGGGTGAGCTGCATTAACGATTTGCAAGAATTTTTGACTGGGAAATGACAGAGAAATTTTTCTTCCTTAATTCCTTTTTATCACTGTTGCCAAATCCTTTGGACAAGCGGATACGGTTCAAGTCCTCCATTTCTTTGTCCTTTTATGATTTAAAGAATGGGGATTACCACTAGCTAGCTCCAAGCTGTTCAGGAGAAAGGATATAGTTTTTAACAAACAATGAGAAGTATATTGCCTTCTGCTGTTATAGGAAATGTGAAATAGCTTCATGTAAATAAAGACAAAAAATTGGTCTCACAAAAGTTTCATGTATGATTTACAAAAAAGGTTACCCTCTGCCTAAATTCTAATCAATCAAATATTTCATATGGCATGCAGAGTTTATAAGAAATGCAATACAAAAAATTAAAAAATCTACAGAAAATATATTTTACCAAAATGAAAATGCATTTTACTCCAATAAACCATTTCAACATGTAGTTGGTGGATAAAGAGAAAAGGTCAGTTATATTTATCCTTTAAGTATTAAATAAAATGAAAATACTGATATGAAAATCCACATCAATAAATTAATTAACAAGTTAATCAAGGCACTTAACTTCTATACTTGTACAGCTGAAATATTTGGAAGATACCCGGTATAAGTATCAGTTTTAAGAGGGAAAGAATTTCGTGCTCTCAAGAAAAAAATGTAACTATAAAAATTTCTTCAATATTAAAATTAGCTCTAAGATACCATTTAATCTTTTTGAAATTTTTGGGAGGAAAAAGTACAAACTCATTTGTAAACGTAAAAACTCATTTAAAGCAAATTAGTCGTCAATTATTTTTATACAGTGGAACCTCGGTTTTCATACGTAATCTGTTCCAGAAAGTCCCACAAGTCCAAAACGTACAAAATCCGAAACAATAATTCCCAAAAATAACAAAAATACATTTTATAGGGAATAAACAGTTTTACATACAAAAACAATGGGAAGTAAATGTACATAAATAACTGATGGAATGAATAAATGAACACTTAACAACATCACCTTTATGGAAGACACATTAGTGTACGGAAGACGGAGAGGTATTTCCCTCCAGAAGGATTCAGGTATCAAGGACCTAACTGGGGTTACCTCTTTTTGTTTTTTACTGGCACAATCTGAGTTACTTCCCCTTCTTCGATTTTTACTGACACTAGGACCAGCTTGAGTCACTGGACCCCTGTCACACATCAACACACTCCAGAGACATTTGTTTCTGGCATTTCTTTAAAATTTGCCTAAAGTTAAACATGGCAATGTCATTAAAGATGTTGGAGATACGGCTTACAACATCTTGTTGGGATGATAATTCTCCACAAATTTTTTTACATAACTCTACTTTGCAAACATGTCCTTATTCAACGAAGTATGCACATCATGTATGCCTGTTCGCTTTCTGAATTTATCAAACCAGCCTCTGCTGGCCTTAAATTCACAACAGAGTTTGATGTAGGGCATTTTCTCACAGAGATTGGCATGCAACACCCGCTAACACTTTGCTACAAGGTCTTTCTTAAATTCTAGTGTTTCTTACCCTTTTTTTTTACATGAGAGCTACTACTTAAAAGACTTTCTTTGTCCCCATGATGGCTTAATTTAGTAGTCACTCAAATAAAAAAAGCACAAAAAAGGGCAAAACATGAACACAAGCAGAATGGGTCATGAGAAACACAGGATGCTTTTTGTTTGGGCAATGTATGAGGTTCTAGTCATGTGGTGGGCCCTGGAAGGAGCGTTTCCTAGTGTACGAAATCCGAAAATTCCATCAGAAAAAGTATAAAAAAGGATTCATACGAAAACTGACGTTCCACTGTATTTTATCTTTAAGTAATCAAAATCCATAAATTTTTAACCAGAGTAATTCATAAAACCATCAATTTCCTTCCTAATAATATATTATTGCTATGATATTTATGCCACATAAGTGGCGCTGGCTTTCTATCCTAGTAAATTATGATTAATGTGAAAAAGTAACTCTGAAACTTCTCAACTAATGCACAATACATAACAGCTATGAGTTCATTCCAGTTTTAATCTGTTGGTATCTATGCACTCTAGCGAGTATTACAAGCACTGAAATAAAGTCTAATGATGCAAATTGTGTTTAAAATGCCTTTAAATGTAAAAAAGGTGTATCATTCAAGGAATGAACCCAAGTAAATGCAGAAAAAAAGAAGAAAAACGAATATCTGTCACAGGGAAAGGGTAGGAAACTAACTCTGAAAGAGAAAAATTCACACACTTAAAGTACAGAAATATACTGTAAACAAACCTTCTCTTCCAATCACCTTCATCCAAGCCCTCAGAGTTGTTTCTGTGTCCCTTGGGTCGCTGCAGGTTGGGGAGTGGTTCCAGCTGCTGCCGCAGTGGACGCTGCCTTTTGCTTCAGCATCGTCCAGTCAAAAGTGTAGTCGTACTGGTGATGGAGTGTGCGGAACATATCGGAACAACTGACGCAGGTACATGTAGTCTGGAGCCTCATCAAATCGTAATCCTCGGCAATAGTTGAGATACATAGCAAACTCAGCAGGGAAGCCCTACAGAAAAATATGGTTCAAATATTTCAAAAGAAATTCAAAGCAGTAATGGTTACTTTCACACTAAAGATCACAAGTAAAACCACCTAATCTACTAGTAAGTGTACACTCAATTTCTGTGGTCAGCTTGTGTATCATTTCTTAATCCAGGAATGAGTGTTCACCCACATTAATTTGGAATGTGCAAGGTTTATAAAGGACCAAGTTACCTTCTAATTCTTTACAGTAGGTACTTACTAATTACTTTAAAAGTGTTAATTAATGACATCTGATATTAGCAAAAGCTTCACCTACCCTAATACAGAAATCTGATAAAGGACATTTTCAGTTATTGAACACCCCAAACCACCAAAGGCTGCTACTTCTCCAAAGAAAAAAAAATAAATTAAATAAAAAAAAAGCCTGCAAGATGTTAACATGGGCATGGCATACTGTAGATGGTACTACAGGTTCTTTACCAGTATCAGTATACCTCTCCTTAGGCTCCTGATGCACTGCTTTCCTCCTTTTAAATTTAAATTGGTTACTTCCGACGAAGCTGTCTACCTTCTTTACGTATACCTTGTCACAACTCGTACCTCTCATCTACGAACAAAAGCTTTTGGCCGATGCTTGAAATTCTAGAAATGTGACTCTTTGGTCTTGTTAAAACTAATCTATATTTATATAATATTAACTAAGTTACAATATTTAGTTTACTATGGTTAAATTGCTATCATAATAAATTTACATGTTAATTCGTAACCATATTTTCTAACATAATGGAATATTATACTAAATAATTTTTGAACTGAATTTTTTTTATCAAAATACGTACTTTTGGTACTAGAGAATTCAGCTGTTTGGGTTCATTAACTTGCAAAGTCCAATATCTGATTCTTACTGTTAAGAAATTCAAACAGAAAATTTCCTATTTCAAATACCTACTGACAAACTCTTACTTACCTTGCAGAGAGACTCAACAGGAGTGGACATTTTCTTTTCACTAATTTTCTCATACTTCTGTTTTTTAGTGGCAGCCTTAAGACCTTGCCAGGGCAAGGATCCTCGATTGAAGTACATCAATACATAGCCAAGTGACTCCATGTCATCTCGCCGACTGTAAATATACAAAAGTCGAAACTTGTAATTGCAAGTTAAAAAAAAAAATGGGGGCAGGAGCATTGAAAAAATTCTAATAAGATTTCCAAGAACCAGAAAACACTCTGGAGAGCAATATGAACTTGAAATTCTAAGTATTGTATTATCCAAGGGCTTCAACAACCTATCATTGCTAAATGTTACCACAAAACATCAGGGCCAATCTTCTCTACACATTTTAACAGTGAAGACCATATTTTACCTTTGCTCTATACCCAGATGTGCATTGATAGATGCATAACGAGCAGTACAGTGAGGTTTTTATCTTCTCGATACGGTATGTGCGCTCTTGATCGGTTTATCCCTGTACTTCTTCGCCAAACCAAAATCAATGAGGAACAGCTTGTTGCAATGGCGACCAATACCCATAAGGAAATTATCTGAAAAAAGATTTTTCATAATTGCCAACACTGTACATAATCATAAATATGGAAGATGTCACAGAAGTCCATATCATACCCTTATAAACTTCACCTGTCCCTACTGACAAACTTGTTGACAAGGTATAATCAACAGTTCATGAATCCTGATTATCCAAATCTTCCGCACTGGCCTCAAACTCTTGACAACTCGACTGCAAAAAGGGCATTCAAGTATGCTTGTTAGAATCTGGTTTACTTTATGAAAATGGTGTTGCACCGTCCTTCAAGTGTCTGGTAAACAGTTTCAGTATATCCTATTATATAATTTGACAAACACACATGAAAAGCATAATTTTGTACAAATCAGCCTACCTTCTTCAAGAGATGAATTCTTAATGTGCCTTTATTTGTTTCTATGGCTAGAAGAGGATAAGAAGAATGCTAGAACTCTACTATGGATATAAGATCACTAACCAATTTCTCCTTCATTTTCACGATGTCCCTTTTGGGTCATCTCTCAAAAACTTTTAATTTTGAGAGTAGTATACACAAGCTGATGTTCCAAAGGTTATTTGATCTTGGACTTCAGTTTATATCTTTGATAGCAACATGACTGCAGGCCTTGAAATAAGATACAGTAGTACAGTAGGATATTAATATTTTGTCAACACTTAATTACTCCACCCTAATGTAAAATTATGTGTCTTTAGCTTCAAATATGAAAACAGAATCCTCTTTATAATATTTTTTCATATTTACCAGGCCAGACAATTTTTATGTCAAGTCCCATTTACTATAAAACATTTTAGAAACATATGACTTCTTTAACAAGAATAAATTCCTGGGGTTCAGTAGTTCCACAATTTGGCTAAGAATCATTCTTTAGGTCCCCTCTAGCACATTTATATGATTGCCGGGATAGACGGGACATATGACCATGGATTTATTATCAAGAGTATTCACTTTCCCTTGAATATGATGAAACATTATTACAGCTCCAAGTCCAACCTATAATTTACTTAGCAGTATACAAATCTAAACTGATGTATAACCTCCTTATTGGAAACAGGAAACTAAAGTAATTGTCCTAAATCTCAGTCAACCTCAAATTTATCACATAAAGGCCAAGTGAGACTGTGACACCTGGTGGTATTTAATATGGGTGAAAGGCTTGGTGACAGAAAGTAAATACTAGAGACCAAGTTAATAGCCCTTCCTGATGAAAGGGTAACTAGCAAGGTCTAATCTATAATATGACCAACTTGGATGGTATGAGAAAGAAGCTAATGAAGATCACACTTAATGTGGTCCAGGACAAAGCCCGTATGCCTAAAACCTTGAGAAAAGGCAGGGTGACAAAAATGTAGTTTTCTTTTCTAAAGCAGCCACTCAAGAAACAGTAAATTATACTCTGTAAATACTAATTCCTAATGTCTGCAAAGGGTAATAGTACAACCTACCTGGCTTAATATCTCTATGAATGAAGTTCTTGTTATGAATAAATTCTATACGGCCAATCATCTGGTCTGCTAACATTAATACAGTCTTCATGGTGAACCGACGACTACAAAAATTGAAGAGATCTTCCAAAGATGGTCCCAATAAGTCCATAACTAATATGTTATACTGTTGTTCTTGCCCAAACCATCTGGAAAAAAAGTAAAACATTATATTACAAAAACTACAACTTACAATGCATTAGAGTTTATGTAATGAGAAATTTCAAAATTTTCTCTTGAGTCAAGTTATTTTTAATCCTAGAATAGAGGACTTTCTTTAACAAGATCACTAGTTTCAACATTTCTATTGAACACCAACTTGCCATCAGTCATGCAAAGGACTTTGGCTTCAATACCTGAACTTGACTTGAATTCACGATGACAAACTCCTATCCATGACAAATCTCCCCAACCAAATCTTTAAAAAAATTACCATAATACCTGTTCAGGTACGTAATTCTTTTTTTTCAAATGACAGGGCAGTTTTGATCTGATATTTCCTGGTCTTTAAACTTTGCATACAAGCTAAGGTTGAAATGTGTAGGGTACTTTCTTATATATCAATAATAATTTCTATTATACAAAATATGCTTACAATTTAAAGCTCTTGCAGAAGCATACTAATTACATATATCTGACTACTCACCGCTCCCATCCTCAAAGCAAAATTCTACTGCCTCCTACATGACTTTCATATTCTAATACGGTATCATCAACATTTCACTTCAACTCACTTTCACATCTGTCTCAGATTCAAATCCCTAAATCCTCTCTACCAAAGTACTATTTCACTCTTCTGCAAACATACATATACCAATCTGTTCATGACCAAGATGAGAGGAAACCGTGTGTGTTTCCTTAAAACCCATGATAGTATGAGAGAGAGAGAGAGAGAGAGAGAGAGAGAGATATTTGATACATCAAAATGATGCAATAGTCATATGGTTGAAGTGGGCACTTGATAGCCACTTCCAACTTCCCCTGCACTACATTAAATTTGCTTTCAGTGACCAATCATGTGAGAACTGCATTCTCCTTGGCAAATTTCTGTTAACAATGCAAATAGTTGCTATATTTATTGTGCCTGTTTTTCTTCCCTCAACTTTCAAGATTACCTTTTAATCTCTATTCTGTATGACCAGTTTATAGAGATTTCTATTTTTTATAAACAAGATTTTGCCAATAAAAAATCGTCTCTTTCCCCCTAAGGGTTAAATTCCCAGCACAACTGAACCCATGTACGACCACTGTTTGCAAGAGCATGTAACAGTCACATGAAATCTACAAAAGTAAATTTTAAATACTTCAAATAATTTATAGTAGTAGTAATTAATTTTGATAATGCTTTATAAGGAAATGTTCAGATAAAAGAATAAAGTTAAGATGAAACATCAGTGATGCAATATTTTAACAAAAGCAACAGCTTCAAAGGGATGAACACAATGCTGAATGAAGTGATTTTAAGTGGGTGCTTGCAGGCAGTATTTAAATGGTTCTAATAGAAAAAAATGATATTGTAATGATACAATTAAGTTTGTTCATACTTACCTGGCAGATATATATATAGCTGTATTTTTCCGAATCCGACAGAAATTTAAACACTTACGACACACGCAGTGGGAGTCAGGTGGTTAGTACCCATTCCCGCCGCTGGGAGGCGGGTATCAGGAATCATTCCCATTTTCTATTCATAATTTTTTATTTCCACTGTCTCCTGAGGGGAGGTGGGTGGGTACTTGATTATATATATCTGCCAGGTAAGTATGAACAAACTTAATTGTATCATTACAATATCATTTTGTTCATGAAACTTACCTGTCAGATATATATATAGCTGAATCCCACCTTTGGTGGTGGGAGTAGACAGAATAGAAGATTTTAGGAAACATATATATGCAGATAATTGATATCTTGATTCCTTACCTGTTAGCATAGCTGACTTCGTGGTTACTGCCGCGTAAGTCTGCTTGTGCTACTAGAGTTGCCAGCGAGGTAGAGACCTATATAGCTGGTGCACTCCAGATGATCTGTCAACAGGGGCGAGACCACGACGTGACTAGACCATTGACCATACAATGAGGGCAACGAAGTAAAAACCAAAACCACCTGGCGTAGCCTACCAAAAGTATCCCACATAGACTAAGCTAATGGAAGGGAGATCCGCCGCAGGCGGTCAACCCCACAACCATAACACAAGCTAAAAACTCCCCTAAACCATTAAAGGATAGGATGAGCGCTACCTCCTGCCCCCAAAACAGTGTCTGCAGCGACGTATGGTCCGAGCGAGTAACAATTTTCGTATGTTGCTTTCACCTCCCGCAGGTAGTGTGAAGCGAACACCGAATTGCTTCGCCAATAAGTGGCGCTCAAATGTCTTTGATTGCCATATTTTTGTGAAACGCCACCGAAGTAGCAATAGCCCTCAACTCGTGGGCTTTCACTTTCAGAAGCTCCATGTCACTTTCACAAAACACCACACTTTTCATGGGCGTTCCTTAACCGTACTTCTTAAGAAGAACGCCAGTGCATTCTTCGACATCGGAAGATCTGGTTTTTTCACAGAGCACCACAAGTTCTCCGAAGAACCTCTGCATGCTCTGGTTCTCTGCAAATAAAACTTGAGAGCCCTGACAGGACACAGGACTCTCTCAGCTTCAGGTCCCACTAGCTCCGACAACCCCTTGATCTCGAACGTTCTCGGCCAAGGGTTGGAAGGGTTCTCGTTCTTTGCCAAGAACGTAGGACTTAAGGAACAAACTGCACTATGATCCTTGAACCCAATATGCTTGCTTATGACTTGAATTTCGCTAACCCTCTTCGCCGTCGCCAGAGCGGTTAGGAAAATAGTCTTCTTAGTAAGATTCCTAAGCGAGGCTAAATGGAGCGGTTCAAATTGACTCGACATGAGGAACTTCAGTACCACGTCTAAGTTCCACGATGTACCTTAGGTTGGAGAACTTTCACAGTCTCAAATGATCTAATGAGATCATGAATGTCTTTATCATTCGCTAAGTGTCGAGTCCTCTAGTCTGAAGAGCCACAGAAAGCACGCTTCTGTAGCCTTTAATCGTGGGAACGGCTAGTTTCGCTTCTTTCCTAAGGTGAAGAAGGAAATCTGCTATCTGGCTCACAGAGGTTGAGGTGGAGGAAATGCCCTTCCTTCTGCACCAACTTCTAAAGACAGCCCACTTTGATTGGTAAACTGCGATTGAGGAGGGCCTCCTTGCGGTGGCAATCGCCGTTGCCACAGGTCTTGAAAAACCCCTCGCTCTGGCCAACTTCTTGATAGTCTGAACGCAGTCAGACTCAGAGCGGGGAGGTTTTTGTGGTACCTCTCGAAGTGGGGCTGTCTGAGTAGATCTTTTTTCATTAGGTGCAGAGTCCTCGGAAAGTCTATTAGGAAGGACATCACCTCCGTGAAACCAGTCGGCCGCTGGCCAGAAGGGGGCGATGAGTGTCATTCTCGCTCCTTCTGATGCAGCGAACTTCCTCTTATTACTTCCCCGAGTATTTTGAATGGGGGGAAAAGCGTAAACGTCTAGTCCGACCAATTCCACAGTAGGAGGGCGTCTACTGCCACTGCTCCCGGGTCCAGAACTGGGGAGCATACAGCGGAAGTCTCTTCGTTCGGGAAGTTGCGAAAAACGTCCACATGAGGACGTCCCCACAGCTTCCATAGCGCCTGGCATACTTCCTGATGAAGGGTCCATTCCGTCGGCAGAAGCTGTCCTTGCCGACTGAGAAGGGTCCGCTCGCACGTTTTTCCCACGCCTGCACAACCTTGTCAAAGAACGTGACGTTTTGCGCCTTCGCCCACATCAGGATATTCCTCGCGATGACGAACAGAGAATGAGAGTGAGTTCCCCCCTGTTTCCTGAGGTATGCCAAGGCTGTGGTGTTGTCCGAGTTTATCTGAACCAACTTTGCTGGAGACTTCCTCCTCGAAGAACCTCAGAGCGAGGTAAACCGCTGAGAGTCTTTTAGATTGATGTGCCAGGACACCTGTTCCCCTCTCCAGGTGCCTGACACTTCTCTCCCTCCCAGTGTTTGCTCCCCAACCCGTGGAGGACGCGGTCGGAGAACAACACTAGGTCGGGGTTCCGAAGCTTGAGCGAAAGACCTTCCGCAAGCTTCTTTGGATCCAACCACCATTTGAGGTGCTTTTTCACTTCTTCCGTCAAAACCAAGACCTCTTCTAGATCCTGTTTGCGTGACCATTGCTTGAGAGGAAGAACTGAAGTGGTCGGAGGTGCAACCTTCCCATGAGAAACAAACTTCTCCAGTGAGGAAATGGTCCCCAGCAGACTCATCCATTCCCTCACCGAGCATGTTTCCTTCCCCAGAAAGGGCCGACACTTTGTCCAGGCATTGAAGTTGTCGCCCCTGGGACGGAAAAGCAGCCCGAAAAGCCACTGAGTCCATCTGAATCCCCAGATAGACTAAGGATTGAGAAGGGGTCAGATGCGACTTCTCGAGATTCACCAGAAGTCCCAGGGACTTCGCTAACGACTAGAGTCGTGTGCAGGTCCTTCAGACACCTGTCTGGCGATGAGGCTCGATCAGCCAGTCGTCTAGGTAGAGAGCAGATCCTTATTTCCGCAAGATGGAGCCACCTCGCAACGTTCTTCATAAGAACGGTGAACACCATCGGCGCCGTGCTGAGACCGAAGCAGAGTGCCCTGAATTGGAAAACAAAATCTTCTTTCAGGACAAACCGCAGGTATTTCCTTGAACGGGGATGGATGGGGACGTGAAAGTATGCGTCCTGAAGGTCTAACGAGACCATCCAATCCTCTTAAAGCTGCAAGCACGGATTGAGGTGTCTCCATCTTGAACTTCTGCTTGGTAACGAAGCGATTCAGACTGCTGACATCCAGAACGGGGCGCCACCCCCTGACTGCTTCTGGCACTAGGAACAGACGGTTTGTAGAACCCCGGAGAACTCCGGTCGAGGACTTGTTCCACTGCCTGCTTCTCGATCATGTTTGATCTAGTAGATCGTGAAGCACTTTCTGCTTTTCTTTCTCCCTGATACGACGGAGACAAATCCTTTGGTGTCGAAGACAGCGGGGGTAACAACAGGAAAGGAATTCTGTACCCCTTCCTGACGATGTCCAGAGACCAAGCGTCGGCACTCTCTCTTCCCAAGCTTCCGCGAAATGTAGAAGTCTGGCTCCTACCGGTGTCTGAAGGACTTCCCTCTAACTCTCTTGCTCTTGGAAGGAGCGGGAGTCTTGCCTCTGAAAGAGCCTCTTCCTCGAGGGGCTGGCTTCGAGGAAGAAGCGTCGAAAGGGCTTCGACTTCTTCAAAGCAGAGGACCCAGAAGACGAAGAAGTAGCAGGCTTCCTAGAAGACTGTGCCAGAAGGTCTTGAGTTGCTTTCTCCTGGAGACTGGCAGCTATGTCCTTTACCATAGACTGGGGGAAGAGATGTTCTGAGAAAGGAGCGAAAAGAAGATCCGCTTTTTGCGCTGGTGAGACCGACTTTGCAGTAAAATTGCAAAAAAGTGCTCTTTTCTTAAGCAGTCCCGTGCTGAAATGAGCAGCCAATTCCTCAGAACCATCCCTGACGGCCTTGTCCATGCAAGACAATACACTGGACAGTCCCCCAGAGTGATGGAATCAGAACTCCTGGACCTGGCATCCAATACCCCCAGGCACCAGTCAAGAAAATTAAAAAAACCTCTAGTGTCTGAAGAGGCCTTTAAGGTTGAAAGTCTAACGCGTATGTGTCCACGAGACCTTCGAGGAAGACAAAAAAGATCTTCTGGTGGCGTCTACGATGCTACCAAAGTCTCCTTGAGCTGAGGCTGGAAGCTTAACTCCGACGTTTTCTCCCGTCTCATACCACATACCAGCTTTGCCACCAAGTCTTGAAGGTGGGTAAAGCGAAAGAAGTCTTGCCTGAAGCTTTCCTCTTTCCCTCCAATCATGGACCTTTCTAAAAGCTTGCTTCGTAGAAAGCGACTTCTTCATTCTCACAAAGCCCGAGATCTTAGCAGCTTTGGAAGACGAAAACTGAGAGGGAGGAGTACGTGGAGCTTCAGGTTGGAAGGTGTCTGCAAAGACTGACTGAAGTAAACGAGTCAAAACCTTGTAGTCCGTCGAAACCTGGAGCCAACTGCTGTTCTTCGTCCACTTCGACGAAAGCGTCACTAACTTCCTCTTTCAGACACTGGAGAAGTCGGAGGAAGTAAAAGAAGAGTCCCGAGCTTTCTCAAAAGAGAAAGAACGGCGAACAGGAAGAGTTCCCGCCTCCGCTTGTGCTTGCGGAAGTGGAAAACTGACGTCCGTAGGCGCGCGTTTTGCGTCCGAAGCCAATCTACTGGCGCCGACAGAAGCGCGCTCAAACGCCACAGGTGTACACCTGGCGTCCACTTGTGCGCGCTGAGTGTCCCACTGGTGCGCGCCGCCAGCGTCCACTGATGCTCGCCGAGCGTCCACTGATGCGCGCCGAGCGTCCACTGGTGCGCGCCGAGCGTCCACTAACACTCGCTGAGCGTCCAATGCGCTCGCGAAACTTGCACCGAGTCACGTTCGGCGTACTAAGCGCGTTTTGACTTTCACAGAAGCGCGTTCTGCATCTAAAGAAACTCGCTTCTTATCCACCAGTTTCGGTATCAGCGAAACACCGCTTCACGAGAGCGAGAAACGAATTTCTCGCCTCCTCTAGAAAGTTGCTGGGGAGCAGAACTAACTCTAGAGGGAGACTCAAACGGAGAGAGAGACGAGCGAGGAGGAGGGAGAGGGAGAACGCCTCGACCTCTTCACAGGAAGGTTGTCATCCTTACGGCGAACGTTGGAGCAGTCTTTCTCGAAGGAAAAACATCTCGAAGTTGCTGCTGAAGAGACTGAAGAATCTTGCTTGTAGGTGAAGCCTCCTTTTCTGGGGAGGGGCTGATCCTGTGAGCAGGAGAGCGGCGAGGGGACGCCTTCTTGCTACTCCCAGGAACCGCCGCTTCACGCACCTTAGAGCGACTGCGGCGCTCGAAGAAACATCTAGGGAAGACTCCGCCTCCGAAGAATCCTTACGCTTCTTTTCTGCGGAGGAAAAGCAGCAAACGACTATCAGGCGACGAGCAAAGTTCCGGAGAACAACTTGGACGTGAAGCGTCCCGAACGCGAGCCGTCCTTTTCAGCGGACGTGATGCGGTATGAGAGCTCCACCCCTTGCGCGGGGAGGAAGCTTCAGAGAAGAAAAGCACTCCTTGAGAAGACGTGCACGCGCACGCTCCTTGGCAGTCTGGGGCGGGTATGTTCGTCAGAAGCTGCCGAAGGCACGCCAGATCGGTGGGGGTTCCTCGTAAACCCTCCTTCGACTTTCGACATGCTCTCTCCCCGTAATCTGGGAGTCAAGCAGAGGTCTAGGTCTAGAGGCGAAATGAGGAGGCCGATCTGACGCACCCTCCACTACACAAGGGGCACTTTCACTGCACTTCTCTTCACTTTTGCTCTCCAGAGCTAACACTTTTGATTCTAAGTTACGAATCGATTCAAGAATTAGCGATAACGTATTACCTTCTACCGACACTGTCTCAGGGGCCGGAGGCAACACTACAGGGGTAGGAGCATAATCTACAGAAGGAGGGTTAGCAGGAGAATAATTTAAATCTTGCCTACCTGAAACACTCCTGGAGGAAGACCTCCTTAACCTATCTCGCTCAAGTTTCTTAAGATAGGTTTCATACGCCTTCCATTCCGACTCTGTTAGTCTTTCACACTCCTTACAACGACTTTCAAACGTACATTCATTCCCCCTGCAAACTTTACAAACAGAATGTGGGTCTACTGAAGCTTTCAGTAGCCTACCTCTACATTCAGCCATCGAACAAAATCTAGCGCTAGTAGAACTAGACCCTGACATCTTGATCAAAGAAAATTCAATACCAAATTCAAATCAAACCAAAGTCAACGTGTGCCAAGCCACCGATCCAATTCAGATACCAAAGAAAAACCAAAAGGGATACTCAAGTAGCTAGTAAGTTTCCAAAAATCTGGACGGAGGTGCTGCAAACAGGTGTTTCCAGCACCGGCGACAGAAAAATTATGAATAGAAAATGGGAATGATTCCTGATACCCGCCTCCCAGCGGCGGGGAATTGGGTACTAACCACCTGACTCCCACTGTGTGTGTCGTAAGTGTTTAAAATTTCTGTCGGATTCGGAAAAATACAGCTATATATATATCTGACAGGTAAGTTTCATGAACAAAAATACAAATTTTCTGAGTTTCCTTTGATCTATTAAAATTTCTCACTAATCATAAGACATCATTGTAACCCTTTCCAATATAACAGTGAAACTGCCCAACAGATTGACAGCCACACACTCCCATGAAGCATTTTTACGAGTTAGGTATGTCGTACTCTTAAATGGAAAGCATACTACTCAATGTTCAAGTTTTTTTTTTTTTTTTTTTTTTTTTTTTTAATCCAAAAGCTCTGCTTTAAGAATTACAACCCTGGCTATTGCTTACAAATATTTAGCTTCAAGGTAACAAGCCTCTCTTTATTTCCAAACACTGACAACCTACATTTCTATGCACTAAAAATTTCATTTCACTAATCCTCATACTCCCATTGAAAAGGTTTCAAAGTGAACATGAAAGAACCTCTTCCCTGAGCATGATACATTGTTCTCCCACACATCATTGGGGGGTACTGACTAATTAGATCCATACTGGTCTAAATTACTAAATCAATATTGCTGCAGCGGAATCAATACCTGGCTTCGGTTGTGTCCATAATAGATGTCATAATACTGAATATGAAATTATCTAAACATTTCTTATTTAACGCATGGAGAACAACTGAAGTAACGGTGAATATATTAATGAGGATCATAATATGAAATACAAAAACTTCTGGGTGTAATTAGGAAAGCATAACTACTATACTCTATTTTTTTCCATCTGTCATACTCTGTTTTTTTCCATCTGTCCATCTGCCTGTGGTGTTTGCGCATGGTAACACTGCGTCCAGGGCTTTAAATAATATCTTATTTCGAATATTAACCGTGTAATTTGCATACAGTAAATTATTAAAACACTTTGCAGTTGAAAATGTACCCCCAGATATCCTTTTATTTACCTAAAACTTACACATAGTGTAACTATTTAAAGCCCGGGACGCAGTGTTACCATGCGAAAACACCACAGACGGATGGACAGATGGAAAAAAACAGAGTATAGTATACAGAATTTTAAAAAACTTTTCCTCAAACCAATGTAAATAGCTGATTCTTTGTATTCAGTACATTCTCCTGTATATTGTTTGAGAGTCGTATGAGTAAGTGACAAAAGGTAGGTTCAAGACATAAGAGAGCATGAGACTAAACATTAGTTTCTGGTTGCACTGACCCGGTAGTCAAAAGCTGTTGCCTTAATGAGATTAGAGACCAGTATGGTGTGGGGAGTCATATACTGGAGCTAAATGGATACACACATCACATGCCGGAAATAAGTGCCAGTATTTTTATTTTTACTCTCAAAACAAATGCCCATTTGAGTGAAGAAGCACGTTGAATAGGTCATACAGTGCCAACTGTAAAGTATCAGGTCTTAGTACTTTCTCTTAATGTTCTTTTGTCACTACAGCCGATTTTTTTTTTTTTTTTTCATTAACCACAGTCCTTTTTGTTGTTTATGATTTTGATTAGTTACGGCTTTCAATCATATTGCTGAGCTCTTAGAATTCAACAAATGGGCATTATTTCCTAAACTTTTCTCTGGTTTACAGAGCTTTTGTGAAAAGTTGTCAAAATCAAGCTATAAAAATATAGTGAAATGTAACTTATTAGTTGGTTACGATTTGTTACACTACAACTATCTTGTATTGAACTGCGGAGTTCTGTTTATAAAGTAAAAAGTTTTCCTTATACCCTAAAACTGTAGAAATGTTGCCGTTTGTTGATGAAAACTCCTATTTACGGGAAAAAGTTAGTTGTTTGTAGTTTGATTATTTTTACTAATCATAACTTTAATTATATATTTGTTACTACTTACTGTTTTACATGTTCAGTTCACTGCTTCTCTATGGAAGCTTGCTAGACAAGTTCATGGCAAATATAATCATTACTTGAGACACAGAGAGAGAGAGAGAGAGAGAGAGAGAGAGAGAGAGAGAGAGAGAGAGAGAGAGAGAGAGAGAGAGAGAGAGAGAGAGAGAGACTGTACTGTAATATGCTTATCACAAACATTTTACACCCACCACTTTTTTTATAGTGCTGTTAATTTTTGAAAGTCAAAAGTTACATTGAACCCATGTTGCACAATCACGAGTAAAAAACCTCACATTCCAACCATCCAAAAACAATCACTGTAGCATCATCAACCTTCTTGAACTCTCAAATACAAACTAGATCTATGACCATACAGATTAGGTATATTAGCAGCAGTAGCATACGACACATCCCGTTACTGTACCTTATGTGGGGAATACCAACTCCTCCTTGGAGAATCTTGTAAACTTTACTCTCATACAGAAGTTGTGGATGCCTAGCTTTCATGGCTTCCAATTTGATTGCGACCTCCTGCAAAAAGAAAATATACATATATGAATAAATAGAACCCCTACTACTTTATAGGTTGGAAGCAAGTTCAAGAAGTTAGATAAACATCAACCATATGACCACAATACAAAAAAATAAACTTCCATATTTCAATTGTGTAGTATATTTTCATTCAAATAGTACAGCAACCCTGTTTTATATGTCATGTATACTGTAGTGTGATACGTAGTGTATGCATTAAGAAAAACATCCAACACTGAGGGGCTGTAATTACAGGCAGTCCCCGAGTTACGTCATGTTCGGGTTGCGTCATTCTGGACTTAGAGCGTTTGCTTCATGGCACTGTTAACCACAATTTTTCAGTGCTGTAAGTGGATTTACGGCGCTGTAACCCAGATTTACGGCACTGTAACTGCTGTTAAGTGCTACTTATTCCCATTATAATTATGATGATTCTGGTTAATGTGACTTTCGGCTTAGAGCACCCTGTCTGGAACAGAGTCCCCAATGTAACCCGGGGACTGCCTGTATTACAGTTCAGTATTGAAACCACTACGTCATTATCTAGCACCCAATAACTAAAGTATTCCCGCAACTATGGGATTTGTGGTTCACTTCAACAAATGAACTCTCAGTATACTAGTCGAAGGTAGGGTTTTTGGAATAAGATCTCACAATAGTACATATTTGATTATTTATAGTTTATAGTATAGTACTGGTCTTCATGTAGTAAATAAAAAAAAAAAAGCTCTGATTTTCTCCCACACAACACAGAGAAGTATATTACTTCATACCTCAGTTTTCCAATCATAGATGTGTTCCAGTATCAAGCAATACGTATATAGTTATGGAAGTTTACGACTACAAAATCTGAGTGTACTTCATGCTCTTACTACATACTCTATTGGGAACAAGGACCACAATTTAAAACTGGGCGAATGTCAAGACTAAAGTCAAATGTACATTCTACCCATCTACAGTATTTCTATATGCAGTACTCATGACCAATCAAATTTCATACCCGGAAAAATTCCATGTTCTCAACAACAGTGCTGATATAGGATTCTTGAGGTAAAAAACTTGAGACAAGCAACCAACCCATAATGAAGATGAAACATCCTTTGAAATGGCTTCCCAAAAGCAAATTAAATGCCATTGCAAAAGCATACTGCTTCCTAGATTACACTGTGGAATTCAAACTGACATAACAGTCTATAACATTCCTCCTATCCTCAATAAGATCCTCACCCCGCCAACGTATCACCACTGAGTTGGCAGCCTCTTTGTGCAGGTGGAAGGTTCAGCAAAACCTACAATACCTTCCGCAACGGTCAGTTAAGGAAGACAGTTGTCTTGAAAATGATATTGTTATAATACAATAAAGTTTCATACATACTTACCTGGCAGATATATACATAGCTAAGACTCCGTCGTCCCCGACAGAAATTCAAATTTCGCGCCACTCGCTACAGGTAGGTCAGGTGATCTACCGGCCTGCCCTGGGCGGCAGGACTAGGAACCATTCCCGTTTTCTACTCATATATTTTCTCTTCCACCTGTCTCCTTGCGGGGAGGCTGGGTGGGCCCTAATCGTATATATCTGCCAGGTAAGTATGTATGAAACTTTATTGTATTATAACAATATCATTTTCATACAATCAACTTACCTGTCAGATATATACATAGCTGATTGGCACCCTTCGGTGGAGGGTAAGAGACAGCTACTACTAGAATAGACAGGTAAACAACATCTGTTGTAGGTATAAAATAAAAACCTTGGTTCCTACCTGATAGGTGGTAGACTTCGTGGGTGTTTTCCCCGTAGTCTGCATCACCTCAAGAAACTTTAGTGAGATATGTGATCTATGGCCAAGAATTCTTGTGGGTCTGCCGAAGGGGTCTTATCCACTTACTCGGCAGAGCCTGAAAGGACTTTGTCAATGGGTGCTGATCCACTTACATGACAACACACCTTATTAAGGAGCACACAACCAATCCCGACCACCTGATCCTAACCACCATGTTAGTATTAAAAATTGCTCAGAGTTATCCCCAACTCTTCGCAACAACCGTAACTCAAACCACAATGCACAAGCACACAATAAATTCAAAAAAAAAAATTTTTATCTAATACAAGATATCACAAGAGTTCCTTACTGAACTGAAGTGACTGGCCGCTTGTGCGGCAACTGCACTTGTTCAGCAGAAAGTCTAGAACATATCTATTAGACTTAAGTAGTAAAAAAAAATTTTTAAGGATTGTTGTAAGCTCCTGTACCCAGGATTGTGCCCGCAGACACAAAAGGACCTAATGAAAAACATTTTTCATAGGTCACACGCACGTCCTTCAAATAGTGAGCCGCAAACACAGAATTACATCTCCAATATGTCGCTTCCAAGATATTCTTCAGCGACATATTTCTCTGAAAAGAGAGAGACGTCGCCACTGCTCTCACTTCATGAGCTCTTACTCTCAGGAGTTTTAAAGAATCGTCCTTGCAAGCCTTATGAGCGTCCAAAATTACGTTCCTGACAAAAAAGGCTAATGCATTCTTAGACATAGGTCTTGATGGATCCTTCACTGAGCACCACAGGCCTTGTCTAGAACCTCCCAACTGTTCCTTTTTCTTTAAGTAAAACTTTAATGCCCTTACTGGGCAAAGAGACCTCTCCGGTTCCCTGCCGACGAGACCGATAATCCTTTTACTTCGAAGTTTCTCGGCCAGGGGTTCGAAGGATTTTCATTCTTCGCCAAGAATAATTCCTTGAAGGAACAGATGGCTGAATCTACATTGAACCCGACTTTGTCACTAAGGACGTGCAGTTCGCTAACCCTTTTTGCCGTCGCCAGTGACAAAAGGAATAAACATTTTCTCGTTATATCACGAAACGAGGCCAAATGTAGGGGTTCAAATCTCTCTGAAGCCAAGAACTTCAGTACTACGTCTAGATTCCAGTTAGGGGGAGAAGTCATTCTAGACTTCTTGGTCTCAAACGATCTAATCAGATCATGCAGATCCTTATTGTTTCCCAAATCTAGGCCTCTATTCCTAAAGACGGCCGATAGCATACTTCTATAGCCCTTTATCGTGGCTACGGAGAGCTGCGATTCTTCCCTCAGAAATAACAAAAAATCAGCTATTTCTGCTACAGAGGTACTGGAGGAGGACAACTTCTTGACTTACACCACCTTCTAAAAACTTCCCACTTGGATTGGTAAACCCGGATAGTGGAAGTTCTCCGGGCTCTAGCGATTGAGCTTGCTGCTTTACTAGAAAAGCCTCTCGCTCTGACAAGTCTTTCGATAGTCGAAAGGCAGTCAGAGCGAGAGCGGGGAGGTTTTGATGAAACCTCTCGAAGTGTGGTTGTCTGAGAAGATCCCTCCTTTGTGGAAGGGATCTGGGGAAGTCTACTATCCACTCCAGTACCTCTGGAAACCATTCTTGAGCTGGCCAAAAGGGGGCTATCAGGGTCATTCTTGTCCCCTTTGAAGTCACAAACTTCCTGAGTACTTGCCCCAGAATCTTGAATGGGGGAAATGCGTAAACGTCTACCTGAGACCAGTCTAGTAGGAAGGCGTCTACTGCTAGAGCTCTGGGATCTTCTACCACTGAACAGAAGACTTCCAGTCTCCTCGAGAGGCAACGTTGCAAAGAGGTCGACATGAGGAGTTCCCCAAAGAGACCAGAGCTTGAGGCAAACTTCTGAGTGAGGAGGGTCCACTCGGTATGAAGGACCTGGTTCCTCCTGCTCAGCCTGTCCGCTCGTACGTTCCTTACTCCCTGAACGAACCTCGTCAAGAGAGAGATGTTCCTCTGGGATGTCCACAAACAGAAGTTTTCTCGTGTAGTTCGTAAAGGGCATAAGAGTGGAGTACCTCCTTGCTTCCCGAATGTATGCCAAGACGGTTGTATTGTCCGCATTCACTTGTACTATTTTGTTGCATACTAACGGTTCGAAGCTCTTTAGAGCTAGGTGTACAGCTAGCAGTTCTTTGCAGTTTATGTGCCAGCGACCCTTTGAAGAGCATTCCCCCCAAGTGCCTGACACTTCTCTCTTCCCAAAGTTGCTCCCCAACCTTTTTCCGACGCGTCGGAAAACAACAAAGGTTTGGGCTCTGTATTCCAGGGAAGTACCTTTGTTTTTTTCCCTCAGTGGGAGTAACCACCTTATAGAGTCGTTTTATCAGATCTGGAATGGGAAAAAAGTCCACCGAGGAGTCCTGTCTTCATGTTCCACGAACTTCTGAGGAGAACTGAAGAGGACGGAGATGAAGTCTTCCTAGGTGAAAGAACTGTCGAGCGAGGAAAAGGGTCCCTAACGGCTCAGCCATTCCCTCGCCGAAGTCCGTTCCTTCCTTAGGAAGAGAGAGACTTTTTCTAAACCTCTCGCTAGTCTCTCTTGAGAAAAGGAAAATATCGAAACCCCGAGAAAATCCATCCGAATCCCCAGATAGACCAAGTTCTGGCTGGGGATCAGTTGGGACTTCTCGAGGTTCACGAGTAATCCTAAGTCTTTATAAGGTTTAGTGTACCAGTCAGGTCCTCCAAACACTGTTCCTCTGACTTTGCTCTGATAAGCCAGTCGTCTAGGTAAAGAGATATACTGATTCTTTCAGATGAAGCCATCTCGCCACATTTTTCAAAAGGTTCGTGAAAACCTGAGGAGCCGTCGACAGGCCGAAGCACAAGGCTCTGAATTGGAAGATCCTTCCCCCCCTTCATGGAAAAGGAGGTACTTCTTCGACGAAGGATGGATCGGGACGTGAAAATATGCGTCCTGGAGATCAGAGACACCTCCAATCCCCTTGGCGAAGAGCCGCCAGGGACTGAAGCAGAGGTTTCCATGGAGAACTTCTGTTTTTGAAACAAATTGTTCAGGAGCGCTGACATCAGAACTGGTCTCCATCCCCCCGAGGCTTTCGCAACCAAGAAAAAGACGATTGTAAAACCCCGGGGAGCTTTGATCCAGCACAAATTCTATAGCTCTCTTGTCCCACATCTGATCCACCATTTGTTGAAGAGTATCTTTCAACACCGGGTCCTTGTAATTGGCGGACAATTCCCTCGGAGTTGACGTCAGGGGAGGATTTTGTCCAGGAAAGGAATGAGATATCCCTTTCTGAAAACCGACATCGACCAAGGATCCTGTGTCGATGCGAGTCCAGGCTTTCCGCAAATCCCCGGAGCCTGGCACCTACTGGTGTTTGGAGGAGCGCCACTTCACTTTCCCCTTTTAAAGGGGCGGAACGAGGCTCTGACCTCTCTTCTCGGTCGTTTTCCCTTTTAGCGGTACTCTAGTTGGAGGGCCACCTCGAAAGGGGCCGAAACAGGAGTAGACCGCCACTTCTTTTCTCCCACCATTACTGGTCTCTTCTTCCTGGACGATTGCAGGAGAAGATCCTGAGTCGCTTTCTCGTCAGCGATCGGGAAATAAAAATCCTTCACCAACTGTGACGGGAACAGAAAATCAGGGGACCTAGGGGCGAATAACAAAGCTGCTCTTTTGTGAGTGTGATACTGCTTTCGTCAAGAACGCGCTAAACCACAGATCTCTTCTTCAAGAGACCTGCTCCAAATAAGGAAGAAATTCCCCTGAGCCGTCTTGCACCGCCTTGTCAATACATGACAAAATTGCTAGGAGGTACATCCGGTTATAGCCCTTCAGGGGCATGAGCCTTCCTTGGACATCACCCCAAGGGGACCCAATCTAGAAGTTAAAGACTTCTAGAATGTGAAAAAGTCCCTTGAGGAGATGATCCAACTCTGAAAGGCCCCAAGTTAATCTTAGCCGTGTGAAGGCTATGTCTCCTGGATGCGTCTACCAGGACTGGAAAAGTCAGCTTCAGCTGAAGCTGGGAGAGTGAGACCCATATTCTCCCCAGTCTGGTAAAATCCCAAAATCCCTCTTGCCGGTCAGTCTAGGGGGGAGGCATGCAAAAGACCGTCCTTACTAGCTCTTTCTTAGTTAGCATCCAGTTATCCAGCGATTGCAGAGCTCTCTTAATTAGAAATCGTCGGTCTCATCTTCAAGAAAGCCCGACGATTTCGGAGTCTTCGAGCATGAAAACAAGTGAACGAGGCGAAGGAGGAGCGGCAGGGATCAACGCATCTCCGTATTCCTGAGGAAGGAGAGTGTCAAGACTTTTGTAGTTCGACAGTCCTTCCTTACCGTGAGACTCGTCCTCTGATTCCTCTTCCATAATCGGAATCAGTAGGAGAGGCCACTTCTCGTTCCGGGTCTTCTTGTCCCAACAATTCTCTCTACTGGACAAACTCCTAATAGGAGAGGGGCTAAGAGAGTGTAAAGAGCTCCTATGCTTGACTGGCTCTTCGTACTTGGCTGGCGCCTCGCGCCTGGCTGGCGCCTCGCGCTTTGGCTGGCGTCTCGCGCCTGGCTGATCTCGCGCTTAGCTGGCGCCTCGCGCCTGGCAAGATCCTCGCGCTTGGTCTGGCCGTCTCGCGCCTGACTGACTCTGTTCGCGCTTTGGCTGCGCCTCGCGCCTGACTGGTGCCTCGCGCCTCTCAAAAGTCTCGCGCCTGACTGACGCTTCGTGCCTTGTTGAAGTCTCGCGTCTTCCTGAAGTCCCATCCTTGCGTGACAGATGCTTATCTGGAGCCTCACGCTTGGATGAATGCTCACGCCTGGTTTGTTACTCCGCGCTCGGCTGAAGCTGCTGATCTGGCAGACGTATCCCATCTGGGAGAATCCTCTCGTCTGTAATGCGTTTCTCGCTTGTCTGACTCTCTTAGAGGACGCTTCTCGTCGTTAGGACGCCTCGCGCTTGGCTGGCGCTATGCATTTGTCTGGCGAATCCAGATCTTCCCTGAGTCTCTATCTGAGATCTCAAAAAGACTCACGTCTCACAGGAGCCTCACTCCTGTGGGAGAAGGAAGACGAGTCTTCTTGACCCGGCAGTCTGACGTCTTTTATTATGAGGAGGATCCTTCGCAAGGACTCCTACTAGGGCGGAAAGCTGTTCCTGTACCGCCAAAATGATCCTTTTGGACGCTTCTCCTGCGTCTTCTTGAACGGGAGAGGGAGACCTCGAAGGCGTGTTGCCCCCATCATGGGACGGCGAAACCCTCTTCGCCTTCTTGATAGAAGGAGGCTCTTCTTCCGAAAAGCGTTCTGGGCTTGAATCCAAACCAGGATCTCTCCAGTGCCTTTTCAGGGGCCTGGACAAGTCCGAATCCTTCCACCCTCGTTTAGGAGAGGGAGAAGCGGACGAAGAGAAAGCACTCTCTGAGGACGCTTTTTTCGATAGCGGTCCTGAGCAGGCTGTCTATAAACAGCACCATGCTGAAGGGACGCACTGACCGGGGGGAATTCTCCACAACCTCCGTACGGCTTTCGACTTTCCTTCTCCTCTGGCTGGGAGCTTGGAAGAGGTCTAGGCCGGGGTGGGAGCGTCGCAGACGGTCAGACGCCCCCTCCACAACACTGGGGACACTCACTTCACTAAAATCACTTTCACAACCCTTACCTTTCATGGTAGCCATTTCGGATCTCATCCTGTGAAGCGTAGCCTTCAGTTCAGCAATTTCCGATGCCGAATCTGAATGTACGGCCAGTGAGGGTCCTGATACAGAATCATAATTAAGAGAAGAGTTAGAATTATCCAAAGGCTCAATAGGCCTTGTACAACTACCCGCCATCTTAGATGCAGCCCTTCTGACTCTATCCCTTTCTAACTTCTTCAAGTAAGAAGTTAGAGTCTTCCATTCCTCAACATTCAACCTTTCACACTCATGACAGGTGTTAGAAATAGAACAATCAAAACCCCTACATTTGCGACATACAGTGTGAGGATCAACCGAAGCTTTCGGTATCCTCACCTTGCAGCCTACATTCACACACATTCTCACACAAACACTTGAATCAGACATTCTGAAGAAAAATCAAAAAGCAAGTCCAAATCCAGTCCACAGTAGCGAATGCCAAAACAACGATCCAGGTACGTCACCAAAGTCACAAAAAGATGATCAATTGCTTAGAAAAGCGAATTCCAGTCAAGAGTGGCAGCCAACGATGTTGATACCACCGGCGACAGAAAAAATATATGCGTAGAAAACGGGAATGGTTCCTAGTCCTGCCGCCCAGGGCAGGCCGGTAGATCACCTGACCTACCTGTAGCGAGTGGCGCGAAATTTGAATTTCTGTCGGGGACGACGGAGTCTTAGCTATGTATATATCTGACAGGTAAGTTGATTGTATGAAAACATAACACTATAATTTCTACCCTTTTGGTGTTTTTATGGGTTCCATTTATTAGATGGAATTATTTTAACAAAAAATATTTTAGTTACCTTTTCCTCCCTTAATATGAGAGTACACATGGTGCTGGTGCATAAAAAAATTTAAATATCTTTAAACAAATGTGTAAAATTTCCTTTTGATCCTATAAATTCATTTTTTTCCCATTAACTTCCTTCTTATAGTAAGCAAACCCAAATACTACTACAAAGGGTGGACCAGCCTTAGTCCACGGGGACAGACATAATTATAGCTATGGTTTAATGAATAAAATCTTATGCCAACATATAAAATTTATTTTGCAAAGAATTTCTGTCATTAATTCATTTCCATTCTTAGCACGTACATATTTGATCAATGACTTGCCCTGAGCCTTGTTGCCCATTCAAAAACAGCTACGTACTTCTATGGTTTCAAAAATGGTGGGCTTCCCTAACACCCAAACCTTGCTTTTCGTGTGTCCCAAAGTATGTGTGCTGTAGTATCACACCAGAAAAAATAAGAAAAAGGACAAAATACTGTTCAAAAGAAAATTATACTGACCAATATTTACTTGAAAGTAATGTACTGAAACTAGCTGTAATGAGCAGTTTATCATCATGTTATTTTTAAAATTAATAAGGTAGGTCCTTTTTTACATAATTGTTGATTGAGAGTAGAAAATTATCATGAACCAAATACTCAATTTTACAATGTATTATAAATGGAAGAGATGGTAATAGAACAATCAAACAATTCTATCAGAAATAAATGTCAATATTGTCGCATTAACAAACACTAAAAAACAAAATTAACCTCAGTACTGTTGAAGAGTTAAAATTAAATTTTTTTACAATACTTTGATATCTTATAGAAATATTATAGATATATATACTACCACATACGTATACATATCATAAAAATTAACTGTAAAGGACCTCAGGTGATCCTGGACTTTCAAACCTGTTGTGCGTAATCCTAAATCTAAGTAGTAACTGAACTGTATTGTGCACAAATTCATTAATAATAACTATATACAACAGCATATTATCAAGTATCAGTAATGAATGATTACATAAGATATGTCGGGCTTAATTTGTTTTGGGAGAATACTATGCAGCTGATAAGATATGGAATAAACGCAGGCAACCTTGAAGACTGAATTGGGTGACGATGACGTACTAAAGTCAAGTTAGAGTACTGTATGCAGTGAAACTTCAATATTGTATCAGAAATAATTAAATGACGGTTACTTCGGCATTTCTTCCATGGTAAATATAGGATGCAAAGAGTAATAAGTAGCATATTTACCAATAAAAACATGAGAGCTTGCATCATCTTCTAAGTCTGTTGCTGCTGTTGTTTTCAAGAAGTTCCATAAGTTCTTGGGCATTATTTTTGGGATGGCAAAGCTGCTTAAACCAATTAATAGTTTATAAATGCTTATGCTAAAGTACCCGGGTGCTTTCCGACTTTTACAATAATGGCTGCCTTAGGTGTAAATCATGCTGATGATGGAGACTGTACCTGCGTTATCATTTACATGCTACGTATATGTAGGAAACAATTTTATCTATCTGAAAATAATTCATTCCACTGTTACATGCATCTCCTACACAAAAACTGTGGCTACTGAATCTTCTAGATAGTATGTAACAGGCTTGGGATCAAATGAAATGTGATTTCAGTCTTTAAGCAATGCTAAGGGAGAGAAATGATCTTGTGTGAGGTAGGTCGAGATAAATTCCTGTATTTCACTTTCATGATTCATATAAGTCAGTGTTTCCCAACCTTTTCTAACCCTAGCACCCCCAGTAGTCGGGTCAAGCAAGTCCAGCACCCCTGACTAATATATTATTACTAGGATAAAAGAAAGTGAAATTTACTGCCATGTATGTACTGCTTCCCAGCACCCACTGGCACCCCAGGTTGAGAAACACTTGATATAAGGCAAAGGTTCTGACATCTTATCCTTAAGAACATTCTGTGATTGAAGCCAATTCTCTACAAGAATATTTTACAACTGCTTACCTTGTATAGCAATTCTAAAGTTGCTCATGATGAAAGCAAGTTAAAAAATGAAAATGTTAAAATACATGGAGAAGGAAGTCTTTTCCTGCTGAGAAGGATACCAATGAGGAACAATCTGCCCACCAGCACATCTGAATTTGTTTAACAGTTTATGTATTCAGTAATTAGTCTGCAAGTTTTTGAATGCTATAAGTCTATGTTCTGATAATTCATAATGACTGTTCATTGCATCTGTTGCTTCTGATTCATAACATTTTCACTTGTTCTTCATCTAAGCCAAGACAGGGTTGTCTTTGAAATATTTCGAGAGGAAAAAATAGGTTACGAAGACCTAGCCCTGTCAGAAGTTCAAACAGAATGAGCACAGGACACGAAAGAACGAGAGAGAACTCATTTTACATCTAATCCCTAAAAGGGAAACCCAACACCAAACTTTCATGGTGCTGCTGATGAACAAGTGATGACTCTCAAAAGCAATGAAGGCTAAGATCTTAAAACATTTTTTAAGTCTTATTGTTATTCAGGGGATGAACTCTATTCACATGGAACAAGCACACAAGGGCGCCAGACTTGAAATTCTAGCTTCTAAAGAATATATGGTGGTCTCTTGAATGAAGTAAGAGAACAGAATGGGAAAACTGCTTAATGATGCACTACACAACAGATCAGTGGAGTACATAGCACATAAACTATATAATTATTAGATTATTCCAATAACTTAATAACTATAAAGGTGAAAAGCTTTAAAAGGCCACTCCTTCATATATATCTACAGACACTATGACTTAAAATCTTATTCCCATCTTCTTTTAATTTCAGTTTTAATTTCCTTCCAATTAATGGTTGTAAAATGATATTGTTATGATACAATAAAGTTTCATACATACTTACCTGGCAGATATATACATAGCTTATCGACTCCGTCGTCCCCGACAGAAATTCGAATTTCGCGCACACGCTACAAGGTAGGTCAGGTGATCTACCTGCCTGCCGCTGGGTGGCAGGACTAGGAACTATCCCCGTTTTCTAATCAGATTCTCTCTTCCACCTGTCTCCTGCGGGGAGGCTGGGTGGGTCTTTAATTGTATATATCTGCCAGGTAAGTATGTATGAAACTTTATTGTATCATAACAATATCATTTTCATACATTCAACTTACCTGTCAGATATATACATAGCTGATTGACACCCTTTGGTGGAGGGCAAGAGACAGCTAATTACTGACTAGACAGGTAAACAACATATGTTGTAGGTATTTATAGACCTTAGTTCCTCTGTGTTTCTAGACGAAGATTGACTTCCTAGCTATTGCATAGGAGTCTGCTTCATCTCAAGAGCCTTAGCGAGATAGTGGATCTGTGGCCAAGAGTTCTTGTGGATCTGTCGATGGAGTCTCTTCCACTTACTCGACAGAACCTAACTGGGCGTTTGTCAATGGGAGCACATCCGCTTATATGACAACACGCACTTATTTAAGGAGCGCAACACCGATCCGATCACCTGTTCCTAACATGAGGGTTCGCGCTAAATTGAAAGAGAGTTATCCCCCAAACTCCTTTCAAACCTCCAATAAAAATCATTGAGTTAAAATAAATTCAACTCATTATTAAAGGATCAGTGTCGGCTCCTTATCCCAGCAACGTATCCGCTGATACGTATAAACCAAGAGAGAAGAATCTCTCGTAGGTTAACTTGAAGTCCTTCGTGTAATGAGCAGTCAACACATAGTTGCATCTCTCATATGTTAAAGCTAATATGTCTTCCTGACATATTGTTACGAAAAGAACAAGAATTTGCAAAAGCTCGCACTTCATGAGCTTTTTAAATTCTCAGCTGTTTGAAGGTATCATCAAGTCACTTATGAAGTGCTTTAGAGATCCACCATTGTTTCAAAGAAGACTAGGACTTTCTTTGAACTGGATCTCATCTGGATGAAGCCTAACGCCTGGCTTGCGCCTGGCTGGCGCGAGGAGTATCCTGTTTAGAATACTCCTGGCGCCTGACAGTCGTAAAACTCTTCGAATACTCCTGCCGTCTGGAAGCGCATCTCGCTCCAAATACTCCTGGCGCCTGTTAGGAGTATTAAGCTCAGAATACTCCTGGCGCCTGGCAGGAGTATCGCGCTTCGAATACTCCTGGCGCCTGGCAGGAGTATTGCGCTTCGAATACTCCTGGCGCTTGGAAGGAGTATCGCGCTTCGAATACTCCTGGCACCTGGCAGGAGTATCGCGCTTCGAATACTCCTGGCGCCTGTTAGGAGTATTAAGCTCAGAATACTCCTGGCGCCTGGCAGGAGTATCGCGCTTCGAATACTCCTGGCGCCTGTTAGGAGTATTAAGCTCAGAATACTCCTGGCGCCTGGCAGGAGTATCGCTCCGAATCCGGGACTCCTGGCGCCTGGGAGGAGTATCGCGATCGGAATACTCCTCGTCCTCTGAATACTCCTGGCGCCTGGCAGGAGTATCGCTCTCCGAATACTCCTGGCACCTGGGAGGAGTATCGTGCTCGGAATACTCCTGGCGCTTGGCAGAAGTATCGCTTTCCTAGGAGGAGCATCGTGATCGGAATACTCCTGGCGCCTGGTAGGAGTATCACGTTCCGAATACTCCTGGCGCCTGGGAGGAGTATCGTGCTCATCGGAATACTCCTGGTGCTTGGCAGGAGTATCGCGTTCCGAATACTCCTGGCGCCTGTTAGGAGTATTAAGCTCAGAATACTCCTGGCGCTTGGTAGGCACATCGCGCTTCGAATACTCCTGGCGCCTGGTAGGAGTAAAAAAGTCTAGAATACTCCTGGCTCCTGGGAGGAGTATCGAGGTCAGAGTACTCAAGGCGCCTGGCAGGAGTATCTCTTCCCGAATACTCCTGACCTATGGAAGGCGCATCTAGTTCCGAATACTCCTGTGGCTTGGTAGGAGTATCGCTCATGGAATGGGCCTTCGAATGGCAAGTATATTGCGCTTAGCGGGCGCTATACTCCTATCAGGATTCTCTCTTCTCCAGTTGGCTCTTGTTGCTTGGATGAAGATCTTGCCTAGAACGATCTACAGTAAAGTCAGGCTCTTTGCGCCTACTTGGCGCCTGGCTCCTAGTTGGCGCCAGACGCTTGGCAGGAGTTACTTCCTTTCCCACGTCTCGCCTGCCTAACGCATCGCTCCCCCCAGAGATGGCCGCTTGTGCGACAACTCCCCTGTAGGGTTCGTCGCGCCCGACAGGAGATCGGTATTTGGATCTCTTAATCAGAAGTCTGTCATCCTTTTTACGAGTAGGATCTTTAGAAAGTACTCCTACAAAGACGCTAATTGCTCCTGCACATTCATCACAATTTAGTCAGCTCCCATCCAGTAGACAATAGGAAATCTCAAAAGTCCAAGAGACAAGTCTTCCTCCGAGGAGGATCCTTATTGCATACTTCCGTTGCTTAACGAGTTCTCCTCCTACATGTTGATGAGTTTTCATCGTTGCAGAAGCTTCCCTATCCTTGCCCGAAGGAAGGGAAGGAGCTTGGAATTTAAAGAGATTCTGAGCTGAAATTGGTTTTAAGTTTCTAGCTCTTGAATGTATCTCTTTGAACCTTTTGGGAAGTAGTTTGAGCCCTTCTCGCGTTCCAAAGACTCTGTCAGTAAACGTTTAAACCTTTTCTTCTTCTGTAGATGACAATGTCACTACATTACCCGGACAAACAAAGAAACCTCTATCTAAAAAGCGTTGATCCAGGAATAAAAGGCTTTAGTTCTCTTGCCAAACATACTATGCTGCCAGAACCCATTGCCGAGTCGTCATAGAATTTGATTCCAGATTCTAAAGCCCAAAATTTCACTTGTCCTTTTGATCGTTTAGGACCAAGAGAAACATTTGATTAGGAGCAGTTCCATCTTGTCGAACACGGAATCTGAGGCCCAAATTAGGATCCCATTCTAAGTATAAGATCTCTTACTTATCGTATAGAGGTATTGTATAAGATCCGAAGATCTTAATTCTCTACTATCTCTAATATTCTTTGTCTAGACAGAATATATCTTTTCACTGTGTTCATTGATAGCATAAATTACCAAGGTGATTCTTCCCTCTGAAAGGGAAGAAAACCATTATGTGGTTTCACCAGAGGTATCGGAAGAGGACAGTTTCCCCTTTCTATCTAGCACGATCTGCAGCAACTCTATGTCTTTAACATATTTAAAGGAATTATCAAGCTTCCCTTGAAAAATCCTCTCATTCATTTTTACTTCTGGTCAGTCTGCACGCAGACAGACTCAGAGTGAATAGGTTTTTCAGGTCCAATATTTATAATAGATTCCGATCAAATCTCTTAGAAAAACCTTCCGACACATGCTGAAAGAAGAACGTGACTTCTGTGAATCCAACCTTTTATTGCCAAAATGATGCATTCATCTTCTTCCTTAGACGCCCATTTTATTATTTTAATATGTGTTAAGAATATATACTAGGGGAAAAAAAAAAGACTAAAGTTTATTCCCCTATTTAATTTAAAGATGGCGTATCTTGCTACTTCTCTTGTTTCGAGGAAAAGGAAGCAATCTATAAGAGGTCGTTCATCTTCTGCCTTGCGAAGATATCTGTGAATATTTTTTCCGCAGGGTCTGACAACTCTTTCCAATGAATGTTAAATCGTGCTCTGCCGAATTAAAATTCTTTATAATCCTATCACATTGTGGTAAACAGCATTCATCTAGGAAACTCTTGTAAGGATAGTAGGAACGCTGTAATTAACCACGGTGTGTGCATAAGGCTTAAGCGTATCGTTATCGTTATCTAAAGGTGAATTTCCTACTACATCTTTCCTCGCCGAGGCAGAGAGATATCCTTAGCAAAACGAATACGATGTTATTCATGTTTGCCTAAAAAAATCCCCTCAATTCGTGGTTAAGTCCCTGATTGTATGGGGAATATACGGTGAAGCATTCGATCCTTTAGGAGAGAAAGATGTAACCAACCGTTCACGACCGAGAACCGGATGGTACTAGATTGGCTCACAATTACAGCCGTGTCGTTCACTACCTGGCTGCATTCATTCTGAGTTGCCAGTTACTCCCTTCAATGAATGGATATAATAAAATTATTTTCGAGTCTAAGAAAGCTCTCAATAATGCAAATTTTTAGGCAAACAACCTTTGTTAAATACCGAGGCTGAATAGGTATTGTCGTAACAAACCTTTTAAGCGAAAGTCTTTACTAGGAAAATTCCTGTAAGGATATAGAACAATTCCGTAGCGAACCAGAAGGCAACTATGGTATGCGTATATGACTTGTCATTCAGTAGTCATATACAGCAAGCCTTCTACGACACTCTTTCCTTTCCGACATGCAGAGAAAGAATAGAAATCTTACTCTCTTCGTTCATTTCGTCAATAATCCCGAACAGAGTATTAGTTCGAAAGATATTGCAAATGACAACCGAGGATCGAAGAGAATCTCTCCAGCTTTTATTATCTTGGAGATAAGTCCGTATTTTACGCCTTTCTTATCTGGAAGAGCCTCTAATCAATGAATGAGAGCTCGTACGAATCTTGTTCAACTTCCAAACGATTGCCCCTCTTTCTGTAAATGGTTGGTTGCAATCTTTTTTAGAAGGAGGATGATTTTAATATCCTCTTACTAATACTGAACTAATTCTCACAATTCTGCTCTATCTTCCATTCCTCAATTTGGGGCAAGATTGAGCAACCGAAGGAGAGCGCTTCCTTTCGAAAGGTGAAGGAATATTCGCAGTACCGACTCTAACCTGACAAGGGCTACGGCAGCCTGTGCTACATCTTGAGTCCCTGCCTGGAAAACCGAACTTGCTCTTGCCTTTATTGCATTAAGACGATCCTGACAAGGCAACGGCCGCCTGCGCGACAACTCCCGTCCCTATCAGGAGAAGCCTCGAATGCTTTCACCCTTCGCCTGGAGGACTCTCGGCAGGTTGTCATCAGGCTTCTTCTTGTAGGAATAAAGTGTCTGGCGCTAAGCAGGAGTATCTTGCCTAGAATACTAGAATACTCCTGGCGCCTGGTAGGAGTATCACGTTCCGAAACCTACTCCTGGCGCCTGGGAGGAGTATCGTGATCAGAATACTCCTGGATCCTAGAAGACGTATCGCCCTTGGAGGGAAAGTTTTCTTGTTGGAAAGTTTTTTTCCTCCGAGCATCTGAAAGGCGATCCTCGACCTGGAAAGTTCTGTACGTCTGGAAGGTTCGATTCGAATCTGGAATCTTCCGCCTTCTGGAAGATCCTGTGTGCGGAAGGTTCCGATCTCTTGTACATTTGTTCTTGCTTAGAATTCGACAATACTTCCATTTTCGACATAGCCCTCCCTTTCTTCTGAATGAGAAGGACCTTCCATTTCGATAAAGATCCTGGTTCAATAGTCTTCAGGCGCTTTGCGCCCATATTCAGGCCCCTTCAGGTGCTTTGCGCCTCGTTTCCGGCGCTTTGCGCCTTGTTTCAGACGCTTTAGGCGCATTGAGCCTCGTTACCGAAGCTTCATGCCCAAGGAGCTAGAAGCTTAAAAGATTATATATGTGTACTCACTAAACGAGATCCATATAATTCATTCGATCAACAAATATTCTTTAATATTCTAAGTCGTTCTTCTCAGAAGAGATATATTTTTCATAGACTTCTTCTTTCTCCGGTTCTCTTCTGAGGTTCCGCTAGCCAGACGAGATTATCTTGCATCTTCATTTAATCTACGCCGTTGAATGTTTTACTCCTTATTCGTCAAGACGATAATAAAAGGGGAACACATTGAATTAGGATGCCTTACTTTCCAATGCTATCCCTGGCAGTCTGGGACGTTCTACAGAACCTGCCGAGGGGACGCCTGAACGGTGGGGGTTCTCCATAACCTCCGTACGGCTTTCGACATTCCTTCTCCTCCGGGCCAGGGAGCTTGGAAGAGGTCTAGGCCTCTGGGAGCGAGACAGAGCCGATCAGACGCACCCTCTATTGCAATGGGGAACACTATAATCACTTCTTACCTTATAATAGCTCGTATCTTGAGCTACATTCCTTTATCTTCAAATTGCAAATGAATTTGTATTTTGCTTTCTGTGAAGTAAGAAGGTGATGACCAAAACACTAACTAGTACTGTTAATATTCTAACTGCTTGTCAGAACGAGGGCTATTAAAGCTTCTAAAGAAAGCATATCTAGTTCTATGTTTTTCTGACTTCCTCAAATAGGAAGTTACCCTCAATCAAATCTAAAACATTTATTACACTTTATCAATGAATAAATATTTATATTTCCCTTTCTTGCAAACTATGTAATTGTCTACCGAAAACTTCGGTAGTTACACATACTCTATTCTTCGAAAACTTCGAAGTTAATTCATTAAAAGTTTATTTAAAAAGTTATTAAAAACGTATGGATTGCAAACCACCGATCAGTACTTCCCTGTAAAGTCGGCCCAGAAGATCGGATGGCGATGAAAAGAAACAGAAAAATCAAATTCATTGGAGGGAAAGCAAACATATGTTTACCTTCCCAGCGACAGAGAGAATCTGATTAGAAAACGGGGATAGTTCCTAGTCCTGCCACCCAGCGGCAGGCAGGTAGATCACCTGACCTACCTGTAGCGTGTGCCGCGAAATTCGAATTTCTGTCGGGGACGACGGAGTCGATAGCTATGTATATATCTGACAGGTAAGTTGAATGTATGAAAATCTTATTTATTTGGAATCATTTGGACTCAAAGACCATGGTTAGGGCTTTTCCTAATATACTCTACCTCGCCTAAGGTTTTACATCACCTCTCATGCGCCACACGATTTACATCAGACTTGTGGAACCTCATGGAATTTATGCATTTTCTAGCTGTTGAGTAAAATCACCTGTTTTGAGACTTGAATATCATACCTGGACTAAACTTATTTATGGTTTGTCTCTTATTTCAAGGCTAGGCTCTTCCTGTTAAGTAGTGCTGGCAATTGGATGAGCCTCCTTTTAGCCCCTGCATCTAGCATTGTTATTGTTTGGAAACTTCCCAGTGACAAGCTAATGGTCAGACATACAGCTAACCTACAATGATTATCAGGTTTAACCCCACAATGAGTGTTTACGATTCATGCCATGTGGGCAGGGATAGCAAGGGCCAGGTAGGAGTGACAAGTGAAAACCTATGAAAAGTAAATTGGATCTGCAATGTGATGGTGATTGGAGAGCACTGAGAGAATTGAAAAATATGTGGGAAAACTTTCAAAGATAACTGGGGTTGATATTTGGGTACTATATCGTCTTATCATATTTCTGCAAAGATGGATGAAGTGAAAGAGGTGGTCATCAAGTAAGATATGGCAAATTTTTTAAATTCATTTGTATTTTTCATAGCTAACAAACCTGAGGTCTTAACAATGGTTTATTTTCCAAGTGCCAGCTGGTTACTCCCTGTTACATTCAAGAAAGAAAAAATAAATACAATTGTTCCTTTCGGAGAAATTAAGTGGGTAACATCAGATCTACAGACAAGAAAATAGTTAACAATTCTGTAAATGAAGGGGAGAAGGGAATATTGCATGGATGATACGTAATGCTACTAAAGTGACTTCCAAAATTATCCAGAAGTTTTCATCCAAAATTATGATGTTATGTAATGAGTAAATAGCCAGAGGAAGAAAACTAACAGCAAGTGTTTGCTCCATGTCAAAAATCTACTTAGAACAAGACTTCCAGTACTTTTCATATATCAGCCCAAGGGAACATTAAGCTTTACATATTCAAATGTGGTGATCATATTGTTAAGGACTTCGTTCATATGAATCATGATGAAATAAAGCTAAAGTGGAGTCATACAATGCGATAGACACATCACCTAATACTAGTGTATTTCTGTTATCAAATGTATGGTCATACAAGACAAGTGCCCTGTTCGAGGGGGGGGTGGGGGGAGAGAGAGAGAGAGAGAGGATGATCAATGCTGCAGCAAATAGGCATAATGTAATAAAACAGACTTGTGACTTTACAGTAAATAAATCATACATGTCATTCATGAAACTACCAATGTCTGACATAAATCATTTGGCAAATGAGACATTATACAACATTTGATTGAGGAGATCCTGAGAATTAAAAGCAATACTGACCACAGATACTGATTCTTAGTGGTTGCAAATAAAATCACAAATTTTGAAAGTAAACTGTACTCTTCCTAACTATACAAACCTAGATCCTTTACAATAGGAATTGCTTGAGGTGTTGTCCAGGCTACACCTCAAGCAATTTCTATTGTAAAAGACCAATGGTTTGTATATCGTGTAGGAACAAATGTGATTTTACAAATATTAACTGGAAGGTAATTAAACATTTTAAATCAAATGAAGATAAAACTAAACATTCCAGTCTTAGTGTAGTATCAAGGTATTCACTTCATTACAAGATTATTGAAAAATTCATCCATATATAGTTTAAAAATGTATTAAGAAGTAAAAATAACAAGATTAGTGATGTTTGCAAAATATGTAATATGAACTTCATTTTCATATTTGGTCAAAAATCAAGGATATAGCCAGTAAATTCTTCCCACGTTCAAACTGCCACCGAAGATGTCCTACTGATAAATTACAGCAACCAAAACACTCAAAAATACATTGAAATGGTCAGAATGAGGTTGATTTTTTTTTTAGTTATCCATTTAAATTTTTATCCACTACTCTATATGAACATCTGGAAACATTAAAGGCAAATAGAGGAACAAAACTTCCACTTCCTTATCTTCAGATCTTACTAACAATGACCATAGTCATGTATAGGATACGGATGATAATCTACTGTGCTTTGCACAACAAATGAGATAACCTACTGTGCGTGAATTATATCTGATCATACAAACAATTTCTATTGAATCTGATCGAACAACTTTTACCGGATTATATCAAGACAATTTCTTTTGTACAAATCATACATATTTTGTGTATTATATCCAAACAAATAATTTTCTAATCTGTGTCAATAGTTACAGTTATGTACTGTCATGAAAAACAATTTTATACAAGTTAACCTGCATCTTGACTAAAAACAACCCTCAACAATAACCATTTTGGTAAAATTTTCTGGCCATTTTAAATTGCTTTGGTTTTGTGAACCACAGACACCAAACACTTTGCCAAAAACCAAAACAATATCCTCTCAAGGCTACACATGTCAGAAGTAAGTAGAATTGGGTAAGAGTTTTTGAATTTGCAAGTTACTCCTCTCAAGGTTACACATTTCAAAAAGAAATATCAGTGGGTAAAAGTTTATTTTGGATTTGCAAGTTACTCCTGATAGGTCCAGAGTACGATAGTAACTGTGCAATGACATAAACTAAGCTACCATAGGTCCACATGTAGCTTACACCTAAAGAGAGTCGAGATAGGCTACATTAAGTTAGCCCATGCCGTTTTGGTAATTTTCTTTACCTTAAAGTTAGGGTAACACTAGTGTATAGCCTCGCCTAGCCTAAATTCTGGGCATTTTTTCATAGACCTAAAGATAACCAATATGCAATACAAACCAATAGGCCATGACTCAGCGCTACAATTAAGATTTGGAAATGGTTAAGTTTTCTAACAAATTGGCCTAAATTGTATACAACAAAAGATACCCTAGCCTATCCACCACATCAAATTCCTACATCTAACAAAGGTTAGCCATAGGTTAGCCTATAGTGGGCCCAAGGACTTTGAACAAGACACAAATGAAAGGGTTAGAACCAAAACAAAAATATAGTAGGCCTATCATCACAAATAAGTTGAAAATATCCACATCAAGCTGGAAATAAAGCTGCAAAGGCCTAAACAATCAAGGAAAGATTGAACGGAGCTTTTGAAGAATAGCGGTCCCATACAAACCTGGGACCTCTATTCTTCAAAAGGATAAAACTGGGGTCCGTATTGTTAAAAAGGTATTTAGTGGAGAACAACCGCCGAGGAAAACAAGTAACAACATGATTGGCTGACAGTGGTGAACAAACCTAAAGATAAGCAAACAACTGCTTGTTTGATTGTCAGTACCAATGTTATATTCATAGGGGAGCGACTACATATCCTCGGACGATCGATTTGTGTGTGCTGTCAGTACCAAGGCCGTGGCGGAACGGCGGCTGTTCGCGCCTTTTATCTGCATATTTAAAGATTCTTGGCAAGCACGGCAATGTTCTGGCAAGAGGTAATGTTGCGCTGCGCACACTAGCCACA